>NW_009259312.1:3596600-3599803 GCF_000687185.1 Egretta garzetta | reverse complement strand
CCAGGCAGCACAGGCAGCGCAGGCAGCGCAGGCAGCACAGGCAGCACAGGCAGCGCAGGCAGCGCAGGCAGCACATACCACAGCCCAAGGCACAGCATTGCCCACGGCTGACCCGCCTGCTCTTCTTGTGCAGAAAGGGAACAGCGCAGCCTGGCTGGCCAGCGCAGAGGCTGCGTGAGCAAAGGCAATTCTGGAGCATCCCAGTTTCAAGGTGCTCGTCCTTACAACCTTCATCTTCTTTTAACATAAATAATACAAACGCACCTGCCCATTTGTATTTGCAAATGGGCATCTAAGGGACAAAAGGAAGGTAAAAATACAGCTTTACTCTTTCTCTTATCTCCCAGCAAGCTAAAGTGGTTAGCCTTCAGAAATCGTGCATGCACTACGTATGCTTTTGCTTGTTTTCCTCTGCAGAGTGTGCCTTTAATTACACAGATAAACCAGAATTTCTTTTCCTTTTCATCTTCTAACTCACACCGGAATATCTGTGTTTAGTAAGTTCTTTCATACTCTTTCCAGCTGGCCTGACTACCTAAAAGCAATTGCCAATACATCTGTGCATTGTTACTAATAACAGTTATCTGGTGAGTGCCAACAGCACGCTCAGGGCTGCAAATGGTCCAAACAAAGCACGTTCCCTGCTCCAAGGGCAAAGGGTGAACATCATCATTCACGCTTCAAAACCCCAAATTCCACAACTTAAACCCAAATCTCTTCTCAACTTTAACAAATAGCCTAAGCTTTATAGTTTGCTCCCTTCATTTAACTCTTTTGGATGATGTGGTTAATACAAATCAGTACATTTCTATATGATCATTGCCCACCTCTTCTTCTGCCAGGTGGGATTTTCAGAATATCTTGTTATTATCAAATTAACTAAACGAGTATAGCATTCTGATCTAGTAGAAGTAGACAAAAACGCAATCCAGAAATGAACACAGCAGGTATGGACTGGGCAAGGTTAAAATAAAATGCATTGGGCATGTGTTGGTTTCGGAGTAGCCAGAGCCTGGCTGGCGAGTCCGGGACATCCACAGAAGTCCTGGGAGCGGGGACCAGGGGGATGATGGACTCTGTCCACTGCGTCCTGCTTGGTTAGCGCTGCCCTTTGCAGCCCTTCCCCTAAATTAATAACGAGGCCAAAATAATGATTTATGATGAGGCTCATGAGTGAAAGGGACAGTGCCACCAGAGGAGCTCTGCAACCTGCGCACCCTCTCAGAAGTGCCCGGGGGCATTTTCCGCCCCGGGAGCCGTATTTTACACCTGCTCAATGACACGAAACCAGCAGTTGACTGACGCTGGTCCAAGACTCAATGAGATGAAATGAAAGACGGTATTTTGGGTGAACATTTTCCTTATCCAATTTTCCAATTGCCTCAAAAAAACCCTCAAACCCAGAAGCCCCTAAAAGACTTTAAGAAAAGGAAAATTTCTTTCCTTTCTAACTATAAAGCTGCAAATCCTGTGCTGAAAGAACATTTTCCCCCACCTGGGCTCCTCTGCAGACATTCGCGCCGCCCTTCCCAGTCCCCCCGGGCGTCTGACACCTCTGAGAGGGGCCAGGCGGCAGGAGCAACCCTAGAGGAAGGATTTACACTCCAAAATAAGGTAAGGTCTGACAGATCTGCACTGCTGCTAGAGTTCAGCGGCAGTAAAACATTTTCCCTCTCATTAAAGTGTTACTTTTAAAGAGATATTTAGAGAAAAAGCTTAAAAGCAAAGATTTAAACCAATTCAAAGCCCATAACTGCAGTAACTCCCTACGCTCTGCAACTCCTATTTCATTCCTTTGATATTGCTCTCAAGAAGTCCGTCACACACATTTCGTTGGGATTTCAAGGGGATATTATTATCATTTTTTTCTTAAAAGCAACATTTTCAGTGTTTCATCTAGGCCTTGGGACACATTAAAGCGTCTTTTCATTATCGCAGCCTTCCTGCAGATATAAATAGAGCTGGCCTTTGTCAATAGTGCTGGCTTTTTCCTTTATTTGGAGATGTTTATGCAGAAATACGAGGCACACACACCTCAGCGCAAGGGTGCAGGCAGCTCCTTTCTCGTCCTGAGGAGTCACTTGGCCCATTACGGACCCATACCCAAATACACGTCGCTTCTGGGAAGCCACGCGTTCATTTTAAAAGAAGGTGCCAATATACATCAGTCCACAATTTTAACACCATCTTTCATTCTAATGCTCCTAGTTCTGATCTGTGATTGGCTCTGGTACTGACATGAACATAACCTCAAACGGGCTGGGCACGCATTACCCACAGCAGAAAGGAGGCAGGTTCCCCCTCATTTCTTCAGTCCATTCCACAACAACAAAACCCCCAACGCCTGCAACCTGGCTCCAGCTGAGCGGGACCAGATGCCTTGGATTAACTTTTGCACATCCCAAACCGCCTAGAGATATATTGCAAAACCCAGCACATCTTGGCCAATTCCTTGACGTTGGTTAAATTCAGCTCTAAAACATCTTTGCGACTGAAGCCTTCTCCCATTGACCAAATTACCTTTCCCCCTCCGCAGACATCTGTCTCACACTTCTGCTAAAAGTGACACTGCGTCACGTCCTTCCACTACCGACCAGCGGGGAATTATATTTGAAAAGAAACAGCGTTTTCCCTCCATAGTTAAAGCGTGTTACAGGGATGCCCGCTGCCTGTGTGAGAAGGTTTTGCCCTCTCTGCCACCTCCTCTGGGACCCACAGGTCTTCTTCAAAATGCCCGCCTCCTGTGTGCCATTGGGATATCTTATTAAAATGATCAGGATGGGCCTTTGTCTCTTAGGACAGGCACCAGGAAATTATCTCCCAGCGGTTGAGCTTGAAATGTTCTCTTATAGATGAAAGGGCAAGAAGGAGGACCCAGGGAACTACAGGCCGGTTAGTCTCACCTCTGTCCCTGGAAAGGTGATGGAACAACTCATTCTGGGTGTCCTCTCCAAGCAAGCAGATGAAAAGAAGATCATCAGGAGTATCCAGCATGGACTCACCAAGGGGAAATCATGCCCGACCAATCTGATAGCCTTCTACGATGGCATGACCAGCTGGGTAGACGAGGGGAAGCGGTGGATGTTGTCCACCTTGACTTCAGCAAGGCTTTTGACACTGTCTCCCATAACATCCTCATAGGGAAGCTCAAGAAGTATGGGTTGGATGAGTGGACAGTGAGGTGGATTGAGAACTGGCTGAAT
>NW_009259312.1:3582028-3591636 GCF_000687185.1 Egretta garzetta | reverse complement strand
GGGCAGAGTCCAGTTGGAGGCCGGTAGCTAGCGGAGTTCCCCAGGGCTCGGTACTCGGCCCGGTCTTGTTCAACTTGTTCATCAATGACCTGGACGAGGGGATAGAGTGTACCCTCAGCAAGTTCGCTGATGACACAAAACTGGGAGGAATGGCTGATAGGCCAGAAGGCTGCGCTGCCATTCAGTGGGACCTGGACAGGCTGGAGAGTTGGGCGGAAAGGAACATGACGAAATTCAACAAGGGCAAGTGTCAAGTGCTGCACCTGAGGAGGTCGAACCCCAGGCACCAGTCCAGGCTGAGGGCTGACCTGCTGGAAAGCAGCTCTGCCAAGAAGGCCAATGGTATCCTGGGGTGCATTAAGAGGAGTGTGGCCAGCAGGTCGAGGGAGGTTCTCCTCCCCCTCTACTCTGCCCTGGTGAGACCCCACCTGGAGTACTGTGTCCAGTTCTGGGCTCCCCAGTTCAAGAAAGATGAGGAACTCCTAGAAAGAGTCCAGAGGAGAGCAACTAGGATGATAAAGGGACTGGAGCATCTCCCCTATAAGGAAAGGCTGAGAGAGTTGGGCTTGTTCAGCCTGAAGAAGAGAAGACTGAAAGGGGATCTCATCAACACATAGAAATATCTTAAGGGTGGAAGTCAAGAGGATGGAGCCAGACTCTTTGCAGTGGTGTGCAGCGACAGGACAAGGGGCAACGGGCACAAACTGAAACATAAGAGGTTTCAGTTGAATATGAGGAAAAACTTCTTTACTTTGAGGGTGACAGAGCACGGGAACAGGCTGCCCAGGGGGGTTGTGGAGTCTCCTTCTCTGGAGATATTCAAAGCCCGCCTGGACGAAGTCCTGTGTAACATGCTCTAGGAGAACCTGCCTTAGCAGGGGGGTTGGACTAGATGATCTCCCGAGGTCCCTTCCAACCCTTGCAATTCTGTGATTCTGTGATTATTGTTGATCATCCAGTCATGAACTAAATTCACCCAAATCAATTTTACTTTTAAAATTAATTTAGACATTCTCCCTTTTTTTACTCTGTACGTTTAAAATTTTAAGATTATACTGATGTTGAATTTTTCACCTCTGTCCTCAAAACTAAGAGAGTGATAAACAAGCTTAGAAAAAAAAAAGAGGGAGGAAAGAAAGAGAAAAGGTTCCCCCAGCTGGGCTATGAGGAAGAACAGGAGAACATTTCATGCTGGGCAATACCAGTGTAAGAAATGGAACAGGAGCACTGGAGAGGGAGAAGACCCAGACGGAAGCCAGGTACAGCTGCCTGGTCTCAGGGCTGGGTTCAGGCCATGTAAACTTTAATACTGGAGGCCAAGGTTGCTGGGGAGTGGCTGAGGGACCTGGCGGTGTTCAGCCTGGAAGAGGAGGCTGAGGGGAGACCTTATTGCTCCCTACAACTGCCTGACAGGAGGGGGGAGCTGGGAGGGATCGGTCTCTGCTCCCACGTAATGGGCGATAGGATGAGGGGAAATGGCCTCAAGTTGTGCCAGGGGAGGTTTAGGTTGGACATTAGGAAAAATTTTTTCACCGAAGGGGTTGTCAGGCATTGGAACAGGCTCCCCAGGGGAGGGGTTGAGTCCCCATCCCTGGAGATATTTAAAAGCTGGGCAGACGAGGTGCTGAGGGACAAGGTTTAGTGGTGGGATGGCAGGGTTAGGTTAATGGTTGGACTCAAATGATCTTAAAAGTGTTCTCCAACCTAAACGATTCTGATTCTATGATTCTATACTTTGGAGTAGGCCAGCATACATCAAAATGCAGTAAATCCAAGAGGGAAGCGCAGCAAATGGGAGCGAGACAAGCACAAAGCGGACAGAGCATCCTGACCAGGCAGGCAGAGACATCGATAAAGGACCTAAAGCAGCCAAGCTACCACGCTCTGCTGCTGCACCAGTCCTACCACCACTTGAGAGCTCTTTAACAGGGGAGATTTATAGCCCTAAGTCAGACAGATGTTGCTGATACAAAACACAAAGGTCCGTACTAAAACCAGTGCAGGTATTTAATCTGAGTAATACATGCTGCCTTTATATAGACGCACGCCTCACTGATATGAACTTAGGTAGTTAAGCGTGAACCTCAGCTTCATTATCATCACTCATTGCTTTTCTTCCACGTGTGCAATTAGCTTTTCTACAGCAGCTAATGAATCCAGTAGCTTATGAACCATTAAAAAGCAAGTTACTAAACAGGAGTGAAAAAATGCCAGAAGACTGCCTTGGTACCACCACTGTTGCTTGGCTTGGGGACCACTGAGATCCATCGGGTTTAGGCAGTTGCTTTCTTGGACTTTCAATATGGAAAACGGCACTGGAGTGACTACCACTGTCCTGGTCTTTTGGGTAAGGCTTTGATTTGATGCCTCTCCGCCGCCCTGTAAGTCTGTCGCCGAGTCACCCTTGCCACAGCTGCCTCTGGGAGGAGCGAGGGACAGCGGTCGGAGCTGGGGAGCCCAGTGCCACCTCTGGAGCACATGGGGGCCGGCCTAACGATACTACATTAATAGTAAGAACTTGATAAATATTATTAGTAAGACCCCTCCACCTGAGATTTCCAAGCTCTTTACTGAGAAGGAAAAAACAGGTCTCACGCAGGCCAGAGAGCACCATTAGTCCCCTTCCCCAAGTGTGGACGTGAAAGCAGAGATGTCATTTACTGAAGGTCACAGGGCAAAGTCTAATGGATCAATGTCACAGCTTTTAGCCACAGATAACTTGTGATGCCAGCACTTTACTTACCTATATGGACAGAAAAATCAATCCCATCATTACATGAACCTTTTGTTTTTATTACATTCTCAGCAGAAGAAAGTGGGTCAGGTGCCATGAGCATTTCTCTTTTAGCAAGGCCAACCCCCAAATCTACCAAGCGCTACCCACGGTTATGAATTTGTGGGATGCCACAGCTAAGCAAGGTTCAAGCACGCGTGTGTAAACTAGTCTGTATATTTGTAGGAATACACAAACCTTTGATAATATATGCATGAGTATGAAAGAAAGGGTGAATGGGTGAATAATGACATTTCATGGTCAAATCTGCATTGGGGGACATTGTCATGTTGGGTTTGTTGTTCAAATGAAGGACATTATAAACTTCTGCTTTAGAAATGGCATTTCCCTTCCCCAACCAGGGCAAGTGAAGCCCAGAGAGCTGAAGGATCAGGCCCAGGAACCCTGGGGCCACCTGCTTTCCTCTAGGATCCCCTATGTCAAGATTCGGACAACCCCTCGGCGGGGGCTGTGAGGATGGTTACTCCCTTTTTCAGAGAGAGCCCTCTGAACCCGCCAGCAGTATCTCTCCCCTGTCCGGAGCAGGGACAGAGTCCGGCAGGGAGCTGGTGGGGAAGGATGCTCGGCGGCCACGCGGCAGACGCAGGCAGTGGGGGAAGCAGCCTGCAAAAACCCCTCCAGGCTTCCGCAACACTGCAGCTCTTCTGCACCTGACATACACAGGGGCCCGATTAAAAATAAAACCCACTTAATCTTATAAAAATAAACTCATATTGTAGGATTTTTCTCTTGAAACTTTCTTCCTGTGTATCACGGTCATTTCGAAAACGTGAGCATTGGCAGCAGGCAGGTAACGCGCTGCAGCTGCTTTAGCAGACTCCTTTCCCGGGGTGAGCTCTGCTCGTACGGACAGACACGCAGAGTTGCTCTGGCTGTAAGCAGACGTCGCCGACATGCCAGTAACAGTCTAACAGTCCAAGTAGCAGAACGTAAATCAAGATTTTAAGATGTCCTTTCCTGGCACAACACTGAGCTTCAGACTACGCCTGTATTCATCTCCTCACTTTACTGCTGTCACCCATTCCCTCCCCGTTGCAATCCTGGTTGGGAAGTTAAAATGGAGGCCTTTGCCAAGAGACAAGCTGCCTGTGTAAATCCTCTCGTGATTCACGGCCAGAGCCCTGGGGAAGCGGCACTGCGAGGCACCCGGGGAGACGGCAGGGGCTGGGCGGCACTGCTGAGGGTGGCCACGGCTGCGCCCCGCACGCCTGTCTGTCTGTCCGTCTGTCTGCCTGGGGAGCAGGAGGCAGCACGCAATGGAGGGATTACGTCAGCCCTCAGGCTAAGGGGCATCTTTCCAGCAGTGACATATTTAGCAGGGTAGGCTTGTCTGGGCAACTGAGCAGCACACCAGCCCCGCGCTGGGTTTGGCCCGTAATATATTAACAGGGAACGGCATTTCCAGCACACGATCTGAACGCTGTCAGGTCTAATGAGTTCTCAGCTCCAGACAGAATAGGCCAAGATACAGGCAATGATGGAGAAATCCCAGTGGACTGCAAGAGGGGATGTTTCACATTCACGTCATTAGAGTTTCTAAACCTTCACATATTTTTCTAATTATGCAAAAGTAACAGTAGCGGCGCTGCGAGTAATTTATCAGCACCCATGTATTTTAAATGAATCCCTAACAAGCGTGTATTAATGTGACACAGCAGCATTACGTAAAGTAGGAGAGACTTGAAAAACCAGGGTCCTCGCTGTCTTGAGCAATGTCATTACCATTATCATAGAGCTGCTCTCCAAAAAGTAGAGCATTCAAACAGCAAGTGATTTTTCCCTGAGGCGCTCTCTGCTCGCCTCTGCGGTGCAGACACAGTTACGGCGTTAACCCCCTGCAAGCTGCCACGCCGGGCTTCTCCGTGGGCTGCATCCGGATGCGCGGCCTGTCCCAAGGAACGCGCTCCCCTCCCTGGTGCAGCCGGCAGCCCGGCTCCTACAGAGCTCCTCTGAGCAGTACTGAGACACAGGTGAGCAGGAAAGCCTAAACCACAAACACGAGCAGAGCTGATAGACAAATGCTACTTGTTATTGAAGAAAAAGGAGAGATTTATCCAAATATTTGTTGCTAAGTGTTGGCTGAAAGCTTTGTTGAATCCTATCTTGTCTGTGGAATTAGCAAAACGGCTCAGCCACCTTAACCCCAGTTCCATCCCAACGTTTCCTTTCCAAGGAGCAGGTGATGGATGAGCCGTTAATTTTAGTTCCCGTAAGGATGTATTCTCCTCTCCAATCCGTAGTCTTAAAGACATTAGATCACTCCACGGGAAACCATTTCTTTGGTAATTATGTCACATTTGATCTTCTGCTGTCTTTAACACTGCTTGTTAGCCATGTGCGGCAAGGAGGTTCAGCGGATTAAGAGAAACCACCCTCCCCAAGCAGAGCATCTATCATCCGTGCAGCAGAGAGGCCGTGATCTCTCCGCACACATACACTCAACTTTCAATATTTGCGCACACCCTCACCTGTACCAAACAGGGAAGGGAGAGAGAACATATGGGTAAATTCTTCACAGTTTCTGTGTTGAAAACCAGTTAATCCACAGCAATTTTTCTGATTAATTGCTGCCACGTTGCCCATCAAAGATCTATACAACTCGTATTTGAAGCTATCACTTTTCTGTGATGTTCTACTCTTTAAAGTCCATAAATACAATTGCACTTCAATATTTTTGTCAGGCATTTGTTATGATGACTGTGTTGCTTTGCTTGATGCCAAGAACACAGAAAGCTTAAACCCCCTAATCATAGTTTTAGCCAAAGGCAAAAGCAAAGCATTTGTACGAATGCTGTGCTAGAAACAAGCCCTTCATCTTCACTAGCAAAATAAATTTTGAAATTAAAAATCAAACAGTTTAACTACAGATTAAACCCTTAGCACTGCGTGCACAGAGTTTACTACAGTGTTTTTTAATAGGCTCTAATGATGATACTCAATATTGTTTGATTGCACAGAATGCATAAAAATCACATGGCAGCTACTGGTTCGTAATTCAAGGCTTTTCCTTACCTAAACCGCTTGCCGGTGGAATTTATTTCCCCTACCTCTTGGCTTCGCACAACCTTATCATCAGAGGAAAGCAATGAGCTCTTTATCGTGTAACAGGGTGTAATACGCGAGTGCTTCAGAACGCCCCGCGCCGCCGCCGGGCGGGGGGGGGGCCCCAGCCGCCATTCCACTGGTGTCACGGGAGCCACTGCAGCCCCACCTCGCACCGCCTCAACAGGAGGCAAGGTTTTAGTTACCCAAGTGCTTTTAGGGGAAGGTATTTCAAAATCCTTCTGATGGGTTTAAGGAATGTGGGTTTTTTTAATTTCCAAGGAATCTGGGGTCAATCCGCTCATTTGTTCTTTTGCTGTTTTTTCAGATAAATGTTTATTTCCTGCTTTGGAGCTAATCTGCCTGGTGTATTTTTCTTTTAACAATTCCTTTTCTCTATCGGCTTTAGTTTTACCAGCTAAACAAGTGGTACTTAAAGTTCTTTTCAAAAGACACCTCACCAGCCCCCTTACCGTATTTATATGCTTTTTCTGGTACCTGTTTCCATATCAAAGCACCCTTCCTCAGCCTGGGCAGGGCTGCGGACAGAAACGCAAAGCCTCTTGCCAGGGCATCCCATGCTTTCCTACCTGCTCTTGCTGAACTATTCAGACTTGATGAAACCAAGAGTGAAAAAGGGGGACTGTCGTAGGGGCCATCCTTAACATGACTTCTTGTGTCCTGAAAATTGTAGTTTAATGTCATATTTTACGCGTCCATGAAGTCCAGAAAGGCCTCACATCTGAACCTGGTTTGGAAAGAACCACTTTTTGAGAAAACCAATGAAGAGAAATTTCAAACGCTGAACATGCCCACAAAGGTGTAAACAACAGTAATCAAGAGCAAAATATTATTGAAGGGTCTGGGCAGGCTATCCAAGGGCAACGAGAAGTGAACCCTTCACACAGGAGGCACAAGGAAAGCCCGTGCGAACTCCTCGGTGTCCTCCAGCCAGCTACCACTCCCACGTGTCCTGACGTAGTGGAGACTTTAGCCTTAGCTGTAAATTTCGTAACATGTTGCAAAAAAATCCTGAAAACACCTTCTGAAGTATCTAAGCTGTGCTTGAAGGCTGTCAGCCTGTTTGGCTCCTCCAGGCACTGAGCCTAAAGCCTTTATCAACAGCAGGAGCAATGTCAGTGTCAAACTCTCTACCTAATACTCATGAACATCAGTGCCAGGCAGGAGTAACCAACTGTAAGAGCAGGAACCATCGTGTCCAAAGGATCTTTGGCCTTTCTACTGAAACTCCTAACAGGCCTGGCAATTAGTGCCATTTCCAGGAGAAAAAATTTAGGAACTGACTTCAGAGCGGCAAGTCATTTCATCTGAGGCACGGGGGAGCCATTGGACCGTAAGAGTCGTTTTGTCACGGACATCCTTGAAACCACTGCTGAGACAACTACAAAGTTCTACAATAAAATATCAGTCCTTTGAGGCCTCCTTTTCCCTCTTAGTTTTAGTTAACAGTGATTAATGACATTGGTAATGGTGTGATGAGAGACACCTTCAATTTCCCACAAAGGGGAGAAGGACCTAACGCAAGATCTTGCTAAATGTTACCTGCCTCAATATTTCAACCTATAAAGTCTTGTCACATCAGATCAATTCTGAGGACGCCTTCTGAAATTCCAGCTTTTCAGTAAAGTGTACCAGCGGGCCAGCTGTGTCTGTCAATGATCAAACACGTACTTTGCAAGTTATCTTCCAGAAGCCTCTTAACACAGATATCTGCTATCAATTAAAAGAAAGCACCAGAAATTCAAGAGCAATTTATATTTCTAGATGTCTAGAAACACGTTCTGCTTCTACTGAAGTTTAAATACAGCCAAGTTTACATAAGAATTACTAATTGGTTGTAAAGGTCATGCCTTTTGAATATATGCATATTGGGGGTCTGAAACCCATTAGACTGTGGTATTATACTTAGGATCAGTGCTGAATTTGGATTAAACGGTGTTATATTGATTTGATGAGCTGCTCAGATATGCTGCAGCTTTAATTGAATGTATTAGAAGATGTTAATTCTAACAGATACACCCTTAAAAGTAGTAGGTTAGTGATCTAAAATTGCTTTTTAGTACAGGCCTTTTCTGGTTTTCAAGAAAGAGGAAGAGGTATTTTGGACTCCTTAATCGGAGACTGTATGTTAATAAGTATCTAAGGAGAGGTTCTTTCTTCTCCTTTTCCATATGGATGAATGCCCTTTGAAAGCCAAAAGGGAATTGATGTAATCTATTGATTGCCATTTAAATGCCTTTATAAGCTAATTAGTGCAAAATGTAAAATGTTTCTGAGCAGAAACAAGCAACAGCCATGAAAATACAGGAAGGCTCATTTGGTTCTTACGATATACTGGGGGGATAGAAGCCCTGATGCAAAGAGTGGCCAACAAGTGACGAGTGGGACTAGTGCCTGCTGTGAAACTGTTATGAAAAGTAGGCTCTCTTGTTGTAACCGTGCGAGCAATGTCACGCCGACAGCAGTCATTGTGCACGCTTGAAACAGCAATGGTGTATCTATCTTTAATCTACATAGATGGGATAGCATCTATCTGGGAGACATTGCGATGTTTAGCAAAACAGCCAACACTATAAAATAGGTCACTAGCTGGAGCCTGCCCAGGTCTGAAGTGGCTGAAAGTCATTACCATCTGTTCATCTGAAATGAGGTGCTGGTTTTGTTCCAGTTCCTACCAGATAGGCATCCACACTGTAAAAGAAACCTTCAAAAGTATTCCTAGCTGGAAATGGGGTTGGCAGAAAGGAGCCATGGACTGAGGGCTCTGAAGGAGCTCCTTCCAGCACACGCAGACGAGATGGTGGGTATCTGAAGCTCATGTGTCGTCTCTCTATGATGCATTAGGAGGCAATTTTCCTTTGCTGTTGTCAGTCTGGCACCTTTCACTGGCCAACAGCAGCCACCGAGATCAATATCTGACTCATATCTTTGTTTGAGAAACATTTTAGCTCTAGGAAGAGATATACCCATGCAAGCTTCTTTACGGCATCTTGGAAAGACTCTGTCCTGTGCCTCCTGCGTGAAGCCATGGCCCAGCTACAAAGCCAAGCTACTGTTCTTGGTGCCTCCACACATCTGCTGGCCTCCTGCTCACAGCCAGGTAACTTTTCCCATCTCTAGGGAAGATTTAGCTACCTCTCACATACCACAGCTAGCGTGTGTGTACATATGCATGGGCAGTCAGTGTAAGGAAGGACTGCATTAACTTGCTCACATAGCCATCCCCTCAGTTAGGAGCTTCCTTGCTCACTGGGTAGATGATCCTGACCCACGCAGCCAACTGTTCCTTGAATTGGAGAAATGCTGGTGGGGAACGGGTGGAGGAGGATATTCCCCTCACAGAGGGAAATGGGTGGAGGAGGATATTCCCCTCACGGAGGGAATAAGCATCACACTGTACCCAGGAGAACTCACGGCTTTTTCTGACTTGGACCACCGTCGCTCCCACCGATGCTCCGGTAGCAGTGAGAAAAGCGCTTAGAGGGAGAAAAGTATCCCAAACCAAGTGTCCTCTAAGAGTTATTTCAAGTTTCAGCCATCATTACCATCTTATTAAGTAGCTAATAAAGACTGTACAACGAAGTATTTATGTGAACATATGCATTTAATCTAAGGCAAAGCTTTTGCCCTTCTCAAATCAACTGTAGAAGACTCTAATTACAACAGTTTCATGGCTGCATTACTCTATTCAAATTAATTACTCTGCAAAAGTTAATACAACTGAAATTATGCTGTGTGCCTTGAGAATGCC
>NW_009259312.1:3579474-3581959 GCF_000687185.1 Egretta garzetta | reverse complement strand
CCGAGGCGAGAGAAGCACCACGGAGGGCCCATTCCCCCTCCCGCTCGGCCCATCTGGATCACCCAGAGCAGGCGCTATGCCCCGCTCCACCATTACGGGGGTTCTGCTCGCCTTCCTCCCCATCTGACTCCTCTCCCTGCCTGATGGGGCTGGCAGCTCCCGACAGATCATCCTCGTCTCCAGCCCTGCTGTCTCCAGCACCAGGAGAGAGTCACAGCTCATCTCAAGACTATTAACAGCACAACAAAGTACTCATACATTTACTAGACTTCGTATCCTTTCACACGGAACACTCATTCCTTTGATCTCCGGGTGAGAAGGGATTTCCTTGTTATGTCAAACTATTAAGGAAATGAAGAAACGCCCCCATACAATCCCTCTTTCTGTATTAACAGTAACAAAATGCTGAAAAGAAGACTTTTTTCCCCCCCTAAGAACAGTATAGCGACTGTAAACAGCACCGATGTTTCTAATCAAGTTGTGCTACCACTGCTGACAGGTCCACTCAACTCATTTTTGCTGTGCAGATATTACTGCCTCAGGCTGATAATTAAACAGAATACAAATTTTTACACGCTCATGCCACCCTTACAAGGTCAGTGTTTATCTTACAGGATTTTAATAAAAACAGGAGCCATTCTGACGTACCAGCCACCACAGTTAATTAAGAACTACTGAGTACCTATTTTTTTATAAAGACATTACACGTAAGTAAGGCAGAGTACGAACACTGCATAAAATGCCTTTGTATTCACTTCCAGCTTTGCATCAGATTTATACATACATGTAAGTGTGTGTGTGGTCACGTACTGAAATTTTAAGTGAATTCAAGGAGCCCTCAGTATTTATTGAAGGAGCCCTCAGTATTTAATCGGCCTACAGCAGCAAGGGGTTTTTCGTCTCCCGCCTCCCTCGCCCTTGCACCTGGCCAGTATGCGTGACGGGCGGTAATTAGCCCTGCAGCACTGACCACTTCCCTATACAAAAAAAAAATGTTGGTTTGAATGGCATCTGATTGGCACTGCTGAGAGAGAACCAATCGCTCCCTGAAAGGGCCGAGCATTTCAGTTCGCCCTTGGAAAAGGGCAGAAATAAGAGCTTTTCAGGTCACAACAGTTTTAGATGCACAAAAAGTGGTCTGAGGTCATATTTAGAGTTTTTAATGACCCTCACAAACTCTCTGCAGTGCAGCTTGTGGCTTGGCAAGTGGAGAAAGGACGGACGATCTTAAATAAAAGTGTATACTCCCCCCTACGCCCACGTATTGCAAACCCAGCACGTCCCTAAGCAAGGTGAACACAGACCAGTGTTCTGGGGTACAAATGTTTCACCCCTGACTGCCTGATACAGCCACAGCCAGACGCTGGCGAGCAATGAAAACACAGCTACGACAATCACAGCAATCAATGCACCATATAGAAACGACCGGCAACGCACGCCTCCCAGCCCCATTCTCATTCTGGCAAGTGCACACCCATGTCGGATGGCATTAACGGCTGCCAGCTGGGCAAACAGAGCAAGTAGGTCAAGAGCATCACTCCTCCAAGAGTTTTCTCTGCTAAATATTGTGCTAACGACTGCATTATTGCTCATCAGACCGAGGTTCTGAACATGGTGTTAAAAAACCCTTCCTGTGATAGCAGAGGTCAGGTTTTCCATCTTGAGATGTTTCAGGTTGAGCAAAACTACCCATTTTTTATAAAATGCCTTTGGATATTAAAATCTGCACTCAGGCCTGGCCTGATTGCACAAAGCAGCTTTCACCAGCACAGCTATTACAGTGGGGTAGAAACAAATGACTGAAAACCGTACATTAAGCACTTAGAGTTTAGAAAAGCTCTAATGGAGATTTAACAGACTTACTCTAAAGAATTCTTTGGTTGAGCCTGAATCCAAAGTGCCATAGGCTATTTCGGTTTGTTTAGCCAGGTCCTCTGCACTCTCTATGGGAGAAACCATCCTTTCCACCGTAAGGAAGGCAGCAAGATTAGCAGTGTAGGAAGAGATAATGATGAGAGTGAAGAACCACCAGACTCCTCCAACAATTCGCCCTGAGAGAGATCTATGGAGAAACACACATCATCAGATTGCTTTGAAGACATTCCTTGATTTGTTGTTTTGTTTTTTTTTTTTTTTTCATTGAAGAATAATTCACATTCATGACCCTTTTGCTCAGATGGTCCAGGTACCTGTGAACAGGCAGACTGTGAGCCAGCTCCCAAGAGCCTTCCTCAGGAGAGCAAACCCGGCATGCATCTGGTCTTACCTAGTTAAACCCTCTTTCAGTGAAAACAAGGACAGTCCATTAAGAAATAATTCATCTGAGCCAACCCCATTGGAGGCTTGGAGAGGAACAAGCTTGGAGGGGAACAAGCTCTCCTGACTTCCACTGGAAGACCCTTCACTGGAGAAGTCTTCTTCCAGAAGACTTTGCCTTCTCTGCTTGCCCAGCCTTTCCCTGAGGCTGGGCAAGCCTGCCGCGGTA
>NW_009259312.1:3515221-3575947 GCF_000687185.1 Egretta garzetta | reverse complement strand
CCCAAACCCTCTGCAGTGCAGCTTGTGGCT
Source organism: Egretta garzetta (assembly GCF_000687185.1). NCBI lineage: Eukaryota > Metazoa > Chordata > Aves > Pelecaniformes > Ardeidae > Egretta > Egretta garzetta. The sequence continues at coordinate 3,575,917 of NW_009259312.1, read as the reverse complement.
TGGCAAGTGGAGAAAGGACGGACGATCTTAAATAAAAGTGTATACTCCCCCCTACCCCCACGTATTGCAAACCCAGCACGTCCCTAAGCAAGGTGAACACAGACCAGTGTTCTGGGGTACAAATGTTTCACCCCTGACTGCCTGATACAGCCACAGCCAGACGCTGGCGAGCAATGAAAACACAGCTACGACAATCACAGCAATCAATGCACCATATAGAAACGACCGGCAACGCACGCCTCCCAGCCCCGTTCTCATTCTGGCAAGTGCACACCCATGTCGGATGGCATTAACGGCTGCCAGCTGGGCAAACAGAGCAAGTAGGTCAAGAGCATCACTCCTCCAAGAGTTTTCTCTGCTAAATATTGTGCTAACGACTGCATTATTGCTCATCAGACCGAGGTTCTGAACATGGTGTTAAAAAACCCTTCCTGTGATAGCAGAGGTCAGGTTTTCCATCTTGAGATGTTTCAGGTTGAGCAAAACTACCCATTTTTTATAAAATGCCTTTGGATATTAAAATCTGCACTCAGGCCTGGCCTGATTGCACAAAGCAGCTTTCACCAGCACAGCTATTACAGTGGGGTAGAAACAAATGACTGAAAACCGTACATTAAGCACTTAGAGTTTAGAAAAGCTCTAATGGAGATTTAACAGACTTACTCTAAAGAATTCTTTGGTTGAGCCTGAATCCAAAGTGCCATAGGCTATTTCGGTTTGTTTAGCCAGGTCCTCTGCACTCTCTATGGGAGAAAACATCCTTTCCACCGTAAGGAAGGCAGCAAGATTAGCAGTGTAGGAAGAGATAATGATGAGAGTGAAGAACCACCAGACTCCTCCAACAATTCGCCCTGAGAGAGATCTATGGAGAAACACACATCATCAGATTGCTTTGAAGACATTCCTTGATTTGTTGTTTTGTTTTTTTTTTTTTTTTTCATTGAAGAATAATTCACATTCATGACCCTTTTGCTCAGATGGTCCAGGTACCTGTGAACAGGCAGACTGTGAGCCAGCTCCCAAGAGCCTTCCTCAGGAGAGCAAACCCGGCATGCATCTGGTCTTACCTAGTTAAACCCTCTTTCAGTGAAAACAAGGACAGTCCATTAAGAAATAATTCATCTGAGCCAACCCCATTGGAGGCTTGGAGAGGAACAAGCTTGGAGGGGAACAAGCTCTCCTGACTTCCACTGGAAGACCCTTCACTGGAGAAGTCTTCTTCCAGAAGACTTTGCCTTCTCTGCTTGCCCAGCCTTTCCCTGAGGCTGGACAAGCCTGCTGCGATATGCCAGCATCGTGTCTCTTTGGGGGCTGCCCAGCTTGGAGGACACAACCATACCTTTTACTGCATCGACTCTCCAAGTGTACGACGTAGTAAACAGCAAAAAGGAATCAGAGTAAACATGCAAAGGAGTAAACCAAAAATGATCCAATATCCTTCTCTGATCACAGGAATTACAGACTGAATCTGCATGTTGAAGTGAGGAAAGAGGCTGGTTTCTTTTATGCTTTATGTTAATTAAAATTTGCATGTTGCACTGTTCCAAGTCAAGCCTATTCCTGCTTTATAACCACCAGAACCACAGAGAAGGAAGCAGAAAAAAAATTAATTGTGTTCTGGTTTTGTTGTGGTTTTTGGTTTTTTTTAAAAGGCTACCATAAGGGCTAAAACCAAAAAGCCTATTTGCCAACGCCAGAACCACAGAGAAGGAAGCAGAAAAAAAATTGTGTTCTGGTTTTGTTGTGGTTTTTTTTTTTTAAAAGGCTACCATAAAGGCTAAAACCAAAAAGCCTATTTGCCAACATATAATTACAAAATGCCTAGTGGTCAGGTGGTCTAGATGCTGTCGGTAAGAGCTCATGATGCTTTAAAGCAATTGAAGACCAAGCCCAAAATACCTCTTTGGGGCTGAAGGATGCCAGTGCCATGCTGCTCAGCTGGGTGGGGAATTTCACCGCCGTGTACAGTGCTCATTCCCCAGACACAGCATGCTGACCAGGAGGCACTTCAGGAGCTGAGACAAAGCTATTTCACATTTTCTCTTAACTCTACCAATACCAGTGGAGGAAGAATCAATCCCAGACACATTAAATCTGTGGAACCTGGGTGCTGTAGTCCTCAGTTTGTGTAAAAGGAAGAAATAGATAGCAAGAAAACTCTTACCTGTTTATTTGTTTCCTTCAAGCCCCTCAGTGCCATCCCCAGACAGTGGGTACAAGTTGTCCTACCAACAGATGGAGACAGGAAAAAAGCAAAAGTCTGGTGATGTGCCCCCACCCCACCCAGGCAGGGGGGTTAGCTGGTAAACTGCCCAGTCTTGGCCAGAGCCTGAGATTGCCTGAGCCGTTAAAAAAAATCTCATTAAATTATTAAGGAAAAAAGAAAGAAAGAAAAATAATCCATCCAACATTAAAGAACACACCAAAGAAAAAAAATAGCCAGCACAATAAAAACCGAGAGAGCAATCCGGAATAGGTTAGAGGAATGTGGAGAAATGAACTAAGAGGGGAAGCACGGCTGTTCTCCACCCTCCCCTGCCCATGGCACTGAAGCAGCAGCTCCCACGGGGAGGGCGGCTGCCGGCTGGCTCCCCGGGATGCCGGCACAGCTCGCACCCCAGCCACCGCCACACCAAGTCCCAGCCAACGTGTGAGGTGGTTCAGGTGGTTACAAAGCTTAGGGAAGCCTGAGGAGCGAAGCATCACCTCTTCATCCATCAGGAAGTGGTGATTTGCGAGGTGTGAACTCCGAGAGGCATCGCCATCGCCCTGGCCTGGGTGCACTCCTCAGGGCAGGCACGCAGCCACCAGACTGCCAGCAAGCGGGGGAGGCTTCCCTGCCTTTCTTGAGGGGCTCCCAAGAGGATAAAAGGCTTCCGAGTTTCAACCTGAACTGTGCTGCAGCTATGCTCACTAGCAGAAGGCTCCTGACCAGCTGCAAAGGTAAGTGCAGTAATATAAACCCAGAATAATGTTGTAAATCAAGGAATCCCTCTACCTCACTCTACGTTCTTTGCAGGCATCAAGTGAGTATCCTGGGATTTTACAGATGGTTAAAGTCCTTTCTGGCCAGCTCCCTTTACCAGTTTGGGTCATGGCTTTAGCTGCTTTGTAAAACTTGATACACCCCACACCGAATCAGCCCCTGACCTGGGCTGATGGAATTTTAGTCCCCTTGGAGCCAGCAGGGAGAAAGAGAGGAGACAGACACCCTCAGAAAGAGATTTATCTCACTCGCTGTAGCGTGGGCTAAGTCTGAAGGTGCCCATCTGTCTCGTGACTTCAGAGGGAACCGAGATGCCTAACTAAAACACAGCCTGTTGCTTTTAGATGGCTACGTCAGGTGAAATTCATCTTCCCTTCATTCGTTCCTTCACTACATACTTTCCATCTTCAGAGAAGACCTGGAGCTGAATTCCTCCTCCCCGCAGCGAGGTGGGCAGTTTCAGAGCCAGACTGAGCAGCAGCCTGGCTAGCAGGTACAGCAGATGAAACATCCGCTTGCATACAGCGAGAGTAGCTTTAGCTGGGGTTTCCAGTTCCCATGGCCCTCTTGCTTTACAGTAGGTCTTGAAATAGGAAGATGAAAAAGTGACTTGCCAGGGCGTTTTGATAAATTCAGTGGAACTACTGGGAACAAACCAGTATGTGTTCATTCTCCCTATAGTTTCCCATAAGCAGTCTTACTTGCATTGGTAGCTGCCCCTTCCGCTAGCAGGACAGATGGGTTGCTGGGATGAAGATGTGCAGAAGACAAGCGTTTTCCAAACCAGTGCAACCTCAAGCTCACACTGCTGAAACAGTAAAAAGCCCGTGTCGAGCTGCACGCTCGTACAGCACATTACACACAGAGGAAGGTAAAAATATCTTGCCCCAGAGATCTTGCAACCTGCATGAACCAAGTCAGACAGATACAGAAGAAAAAGTGGAGAAAGCTGAAAGGCTGGGGAAGGTGGACATGGCTGGATCCCTTGACAGAGAAGGTGCTGCCCTGAGGGTCCTACGTGCAAGAGAGGGAGGGGTCTTGCCAGATGAGGACCAGAGCTGTTCTCAGAAGTTGGGGGCGTTTGAAAGAAAACTGGATGTCACTACAGAGTTGTTTCTCCCAGAGTCTTCCAAAGAGCACGAAAGGGAAGATTAAACTACTATGAAGCAGTCTGGGCTGGCAGAGCTGTAACTGGCAGCCGCAGAGGATGGGGCAAAAGAAAAACAAACCAAACCACAAAGCTGACACTGAAGGAAAGACAAACAGACAGAGAGAGAGTTGAAGAACAAGAACACGGATGAGCACGGCCTGGCAGCCTCCTGGTCCAAAGGGCCCCAGTTCCCCCCAGTCCATCTGCTGATTTGAAGACTCCTTATACCCACTGCAGGGGCTGGTGTAGAGGGATGCGGGAGAAAAAGGGTTAGTACATAAACACTGGGCTGGTAATAAGAGAATACTTGCATGGTTTGTACTGTGAACCACAGAAATGTTTGTCCATTACTCAGATAATAATTATAGAAAAATCAATCACAGCTTTTAATGCCAGCACCACTTTTTCTGATGAAGACATACCTATCCAAGTGTGCAGGGCTGTGATTTAAAAACAAACAACTAATGCTTTATCCCAACATGTTGTTTTCCAAATTACCTCAATAAATAGATACTTTGCACGACATTATTCTAAAGTGAATTAGCATGTTAACAAATGAGAGGAGTAACAAAGACCTGGAATAACAGTATTATAACTCGATTATCAAAAAACAACGTCAGACGGTGTTTTCAAAAGGAAGTAAACAGGAAGAGTGCATACCTTGAGAGGAAATTTAAAAGGAAGCATGGAGTCAAATGAAAGCAAATTAGTAACAAGAGAAAAACAAAATAAATATACAAAATCACATTCAGTTTCCAGGAGAATAATACATTCAAACAAAACTTCATTTATTTATCAAAATAGCTTGAATTCTGTTTCTACTCATGGCCATAAACCATATTTGATTTCCTATAGTGCGAAGAAATAATAAGCTTCTCGCACTACTCAATTTTTAATTGGGCTCTTCTGATCGATACAAGACAGCCGTTATATTGACAAATAACCCTGAACAACTCCTCGTCTAGAACCCCTTCATACCCTGAGCATCGGTACCTGGTACCCCCTAAGCTGGGAGCTCGGTCCCTTGCTCTCACACCCGGCCAGCCCCCTACCTCTCTGGCCGGCCTCGCGCGGCCAGGCGGCCCTCACCTCTGCTTCTGAGACAGACCACAATAAATAACAGCATCTAAAGCGCTGACTTGAGATGCTTCCATCATAGGAACTGGCAGTGGGAGTTTCAGAAACATCTAGCTACCCAGCTCTCATTGCTATTTTGAAAGTCCCACCTGGTCATTCCCATGGCCTTTAATAGGAGTCTCTTGAGTCTTCTGCGGTGAAAACAGGGATCTAGAAATATCCCGTCTTAAATGATCAACCTCATGAGATAATTTTTAATGAACCCTCTGTCTTCTTCCATCAGCAATTAATTAATCTAGCCTCTTTGTTCCACATGGATAAAGAGCAAAATGAAAATACATGCTCTCATGGAGATTTCAAAGATACTTTCGCTCAGAACAGTGTTACAAATTTGACTGTGTTTTCTCCTGATTCCATTTGCTGTACACATCTTACATGAAAGCAAGTTTAATAATCTACTTTTATCCATCAAAAGTGAATTTTCAATGCTTTAGCTCACTATGCAGAAAACACAGCAGCCTTTGATAGCAGAACAAAACTGCTGGAACAAATGTTGGTTCCATCAAGGGATGCACTAACCCCCATCCTTTGGCTGCTATCTGATTCCGTTTAGACGACTCCTATTAAATACAGAGAGGAGAGTATAGGGATATATCCTCTGGAATATCCACACAGCATACTCACCGAGGATAGATCTAACTAGGCATTAGATGTCACAGCTGTTCCGCACAAAGGCAGCTGAAAGAGCCTTTATCAGCAAGTACAAAAGTGATCTCTCCAGACTGCTTGTCGGCATCTCTCGACAAGTGCTGTGCGCTCTCATATAAGAAATTTATTCAGACAAAACTCACAATGGAAGAATGAAGCCCCTTTTAATGGCAATAAAATAGTATGAAACATTCATATAGTCAATGTACTGTGAATGGCATAACCTTACAAAGATATGGATTAAGAATGGAATACTTGGGAATAGTCCCTTCTATGGAAAAGAAATTTGACATTCAATCAACTTAAATCAACATACTGGTCAAAGGAACAGTGTTTCTGGAATTTAAACCAAGGTATTAAAATTCTCTTTTTTTTCAGTAACAATGCCTGTAACTGCCTGGAATCTGTTATCATGAAAGATAACAAACTAACTGGACAACGTCTTCAAACGAGGGCTATGCATTGATACTGAGCTAATAGCTTCCGATGGACAGATAAAATAAATAGGTTTACTGCTGTCTCTTTATTTTGTAGGTATTTCCAAGGCACTTATCATGGTAGTATTGAAAAAAAATAGAGTATGTTCCACTCGTTATATAAGGTAAATGGCTGAACATGTCGAAGAGTCACATGAGAGCTTAACAAAAATCCTATGCACTTCTATTTAACTGTCAATAACCAGACCTAGCGGAAACAGTGCAATGCCTGCAGCTTTCCATGTGATGTCCCAGTGCTTATTTCCCGGTCCTTTATATTGGGCACACACATGGTCAACAGCAATTTAAATGTTATCACTACTCATCACCTTTAACAGCAAGCAGAGGAGCAAAGTTTCAATACAGAATTGAGGAATAAAGCAGAAACAGAGTGTATAAACAGGAGGAGAAGGCTGACACCTGTAACTATACAGGGGGGCTGCACACCCAAACACTGGGAACTCCGCAAAAACTAACGCATGGCCATATCCAGGCAAACACGTGTGTGTCTCTTACGTATGATATATTTGCATGTGTCGGTAAGTATGGAATTGAATTGCTGCTACCAAGACTTTTAAAACATGCATGATGCCAACGGGCATACGCCAGTGTCTCTGAAAGTCCTGGATTTCGCTGCGATCTTTAGGAGATTGGAATGTGCACTGACTGTGAACTTAAAGGATCGTTATTACGTTAGAGCGGGTAAAATCACGATCCTTTCCATGAAACTTCATAGGAGTTTTGTCACTTGCTTCAGTGAGGCGACTTGAGAACCCTACCACTATATGGACCAGGAAAACCTGGCAACTTTTCAATGATTCAGGTATTGGAAAAGGTGCACAAACAGGGAGACTGACAAGGTGTTACTTTGAATATAAGTGCTTAGTTAGAAAAGATCTGTCTCTCTTGCTTTAATTAGCAACCTCGTTAAAGGGAAAACCTGCATCCTGTTTGTACTAAGCAGGCATTTTTAATAACCAAAATAGCTGTGAAGTGGTTATTAAAATATTGTCATACAAAATATAACTAGTGCTCCATCACTAAGAAAGTAGATTATTTTACTGCTTATCCCAGGCACATCACCAAAGTATTTTACCAGTGTAAATGTAGAAACATTACACGTCTATTATTCAAAAAACATCCATGGTATGCATTGTTCAATTAGAGAGAACTTCACTATTTTCAGGTGGTTTTCAAAAGGCTTCTTTAAAAAAGAAATATAGTTCTACAATAGTTAATACCAGTGCTCTCTCTTAAATTGGAACGAATATCAAACATGTTTTACTACAGCCTTATTCAGAAGGAGTAAGAAAAATCTTTACGGAAACTGGCAATGCTTATTAGACCATGTGGACTACAAACACAGGGACAACAGATTAGGCTGCCCTGAAATAACGATACACATACAGGGTAGCACGCACTAACTGCTAGAGGGGCACAAACGGAGACATGAACACATGAAAGACGGTGGTAAGCAAATTACTAATAGATGAAAGGATGGTTCAAGAAGAACAGAACTAGAGAAATTAGGCACAGGAGAAAGTAAAAAGACTAGCAGAAGCCATGACGGAGGTGGAGGTGTTTTAAAATGCTGTTGCATGTGACTTTTTTTAAATAAAGAATTCTTATTTTGCAAAGCAGCATATGTTATATGCACCAAGGAGATGACCGTAAAATGAGATATGCAGCAAAAACACGGTAGCCCTCCAAGCATTGCTGAAAACAGAAAACCCTATGCATTTTACAGCCTCAACATGGTGTATATAAGTTTGGCAGAAATGCATACATGGCATTATAAGGCAATGCCACTCACGCTGAAGGTGAATGTTAGCAAGCATGGTGGCTTGATGATGATGCTTGGCATTGAATGGAATGTCAAAATAAAAAATTTGGAATTAAAAGTAAATTGGAAAAAGTAACATATATGCACCATGGCATCAGAAAATGACCATAAAATGCAAAAAGGTGATGGAGTGATATGGAACAAACCTTGGAGAAATATCGCATCCTTGCTGCATAAAGGCACCCAGGGAAAACCAAAGGCTGTTAAATATTCCAAACTCATTTGGAGGGTCAGGAGGATTCTGAGGGTCACGTGGTTCTTCACTGCTGTCTTCCAAATGCCATTCGTAAGGGCTGAATCTGCTGACTAGGAAAAGAACTACGCTGACGCCAATGTAAGCAAAGACTATACACATCCAAATTTCGTAAGCCAAAGGATCCAGGAAAGAGAATACGCCCGGCTTAGATTTCTGAGGCTTCTTGATCATGATGGAGATGCCCAGGCTCATAAAGGGTTTGGAAAAGTCTATGACTTCTTCTCGCACCAATGTTATGGTGAGGGGGGCAACAGCTATATCTGCTCTCTGAAAAGGGAAAACAAACCCAAATTAGTTACAAAACAGTTGCAACATCATCACAGTCTAGAGTCTCAAGCTAACAAATTACAAGAGTGAGTAGGAAACATTTTCTTTGCTGCCCATTTTGCAGTCACTGACGTTAAGGATTACATGATATTGTTAGAAAATTATTAACGAGAAAAATTACAATCAAATCTATGCAAGGGCCTCACGACAGAGGCAGATATGTACCAACATGTATTTATGTTTCTATTAAGTTAAAACGGATGAAGAAACACGACGCAAACTGGACAGTGAGATGGCATCTAAACCAATGTCATTTTCTAGAAATGGTCTGTATCCAGCCATCTGCCTTGGAGACGTTGGGCAAATCATGTGTTTGTTATATTTTAACTTTCTCTTTTCCATTCTTTCAGCAAGTTCTCTTGTCTTACTGATTAGTCCAGGATCTCTAAAAGGAATCTAAGAGAAGTAATGAGTCACTGAATTTCAGCTGCATTTTGGCACTAGCACTTGTATGCTCCTTTGAAACCCCATTGCAATAAGGGATAGAAGATGGTAAAATAGTGGAGTGATAGGAACCAGGCAGCCCACCCTTTCTGTGGTCACTGAAGAATAGTAATACAGATTTGTGAGTCCCTGAGAAGTAAACAGCCTGGGTTATCTGAGAAGAATGCAAAGCAGTATTTTTCAGTATAATGTATGCCATCCTATTTTACAGAACTTATAGCTCTATAGATCTCTAACATAGACCATGCTCCGGGGCTGCGTCACCTGGAAGCACAATCTCATCTCATTGCATCTCTCATTCACCAGTGTGTTGGTGAACACTGAACCAACACCCTCCCCTTCAATCAGCACATCTTTGCTGGATTCCATGGGAGGGTAAGAATATGAAGTAAAAAAAAAAAATTACTTAGTTACCTGATTAAAAATAACATTCCTGAATAGATTTTCAACATACTTAATTGTATCTGTATTTCTATGCCAGAAAGATTCAGGTCATGCTGTTTAAATAACCTAGCCTTGATTCAGCCAAGTACCCAAGCAGGTGTCAGCATTTGCAATGGAGGGGACTAGAATGTTTAAAAAAAAAAAAAAAGGGCCTTTTTATTTAAAAATTATTGTTATGAGAGTCTATGTACCTACATACACTTTTTTCGTAATCTTCTATTTTAAACACTGTAACTATTCATGTTGTTGATACTTTTAAAGATGGCCTTTCATTGGTCATTACGAATTTCAGAAATAAAAAAATTCTTAGGGAATATTTAACTTACGAGTACCTAAACCACTATGTACCTTTTAAATCAGGTTTTTCTTTCCACTAGTAAGTATGTAACTCTTTCTGGTGGAAAAAATAAAACCCAATTATGTAGAAGACTGAATAAAAGTTAATAGGAAATGTTAATAAGTGATTAAAATCTGTACCATAAAATAATTGAATATGCCTTTATGTAAATTGGATGGTGATGTACGTGACTTTCATTAATATCTGATTTGTTCCTCCTCCTACATAGTTGTTTTCTTTTTTTTTTTTTTTAAAGTTTAATAAGCAGAAAAGGTGAAGGCTTCTGGTAAGGTTAATCTCGGTATCACAGGCTCTGGGCCAGCTGGTGCCCCAGCAGCCATGCCCCAGCAGCCGTGCCCCAGGCACTTACTCAGTGTTTTAAGACTGAGTCTATGGCAGACCTGCCAAGCTGAGGCCCGGCCCTGTACGGCCGCTCTGTGATGTGCCCGTCTGCACAGGCAACTCCTGCGTTTGCTCCAGCCACTCGGGAACATCTCTCAACATTTTGTACTGGCCGGTGCGAGTACAAGGTGCGTGTACAAGTTCACTGCTTGGAATAATCAGATAAAGCGTGCCTGTGCACGTAAGGAAGCCATTCGGAAATCACGGCCCTTGGTGTACCCTCCCGCAGCCCTCCTCAGCCCCTTTAGACATCCATGTGCACTAGGACGTTGCCTTTCCCCTTGAGTGACCGCCTTCCTCGAGGAGAAAACCCTGACCTGATTTGTGCTCACTTACTGCAAAAATCTAGCTTAACGTGGCTTGAATATGAAACCCGAAAATGCTGGCTGCCTTTGGATGCCTGGGTGATTACTGGCTCTGCAGATGTATGCGTTAATCACCTAAGTAATAGAGAGACTTGGGGGGACATAGGGAGAGTGTGGCCAAGGGACCGGATGATGCTGGAACTTGTTCCCTGATGAACTCCCCCAAAACATGTATTTGTCTGGTAGCTGCTGCTTGTTGAGCTACTGCTAAATGTCAGATGTCTGCAGTCAGTAAGTATGAGATGCACACAGAATATCAGTTTTAAGTGTAGTCAGAGTCCATGGCTGGCTGGAAGACCAAGCGTTTTGACCATGACTACTGTATGTTGCATTTAACTAATGAGGTACTTACAAATTAATCCTTATTAGAGTAAGCTTAACGGATCAGCCCCCCTGCAGAGCCTTAGCAATGATTCCACGCGAAGTGAAGCCTAGGTGGGAGCAGATGCCTTACTGCCTGGCACTTCTGCACGTGGGCAGCCAGCCTTGGAACAGCTCGTCAAGATTGGAAAAGGCTGGTTCAGCTATAATAGTTTCTGTAGCATTTTCCTGGACTCGGAGAAATTTAATTCTCCCAAAGTAATATTTTAATTGCCAAAGTAGACACGGTGGAGCTCTTCCTAAGTGCTGATGCAGTGTGCAATAAAGTCTGTATCTCCTTCATGAGCAGCTGAGTTCATGCAGGATGCTCCTGTGGGGTCTTTGGGAGGATGAAGCTGATGCTGTGCTGAAGCACAGATAAATCTGTTTTTAAAGGCCTGATTGTTACGACGTCCTCATTCACATTGTACAGTATGGATTTCTTTGTAAATTATTTAAAATTGCATTTTAGTATTACAAGGGATAGAAATATTTATTTTTTTGATATATTTCTGTCTTCCTGCTTTCCTAACATTTGTGATAGGCATTCAATATATTGGGAACACCAACAAACACCCTCGTGCCTTAAATGAATATGGCAGCAATTGCTTTCTGCAGAGGGAACAAGCACAGGATCAGACACGGGGTCTCAGGAAACCATCGATAATCAAGGCACTGAGAACAGACCAGCTACAATCCAGCAGCCAAGCCTGGTTCCCCACCACTTCCCTGAACGTTGGTTGGACTAGGGAGGTTAAAAACCAGACCGCGCTTTGCTTATTTATTTATAGGTACAGTATTTGAAATGGAGAGCTTATGGAGAGCTCTAAGCATCCTAAAGGATCATTAATAATTGCAGCACAGTTGTGAATTTCCCTCTCTGTTATGGCTGCAGATAAGCAGAACCCATAAAAATTGATCTCAATTAAAAAGAACACAACCACAACCACAACCATGCCCTTCCCTGTGCAGAACTGGAGGGGGGTTTAAGAACCTCAACAACTAAGCTTTGCTAATCACTCATGACTAATGGCATTTCAAACATCATCTTCACTGCATTTGAGCCGGGCGAGAAATGTCACGGATTCCTCTGAGGCTTGTTCTGCCTTTGCCTACCAGTGTGGGAGGGAGGGATTTGGAGAGGACATGCAGCACAGAGGCGCTACCCGCTCTGTTCAAAGATGACCCCAGGGGGCTGCAATCCTCCAGACTCTTAAGGGGAAGGAGAAAAAATAGCAAATGGAAATATCCCTCTACACGGAGAAAGAAAAATGATAAGATGTTCCACCTCTGTAATCCAAAAGGAGGGATTGAATTCTTCTGCTTCCAGACCTAAAGATGAATCTTCCTAACTTCAAAGCCATGCGCTAGAGACAGCAAGAGATACCAGCTCTGCTCCTGCCTGTACGTGCTTCTGGTCATTCATGCTTGCAGAACTGTACCATTTCTAGTGTGTCGCTTTCCCAGAAGTGCGTCTGGGCTACAGCCACTTTGCAAGACCTCTGTGTGACGGGAAGCCAGCCAGCACTCAGACCATGTGGAGCCTGAAGCAGAGGGACACTGCCCGATTTTGATCAGGCCGAAGTAGAGGTTTTCTTTCTGTCCAGTTTCCATCAGGAGCCAAACCTCCAGGCACCCTAGAAGTGCTGAATGCAGGTACACAGCAGCATCAGAAGAGACCGCGCGGGAATGACGACTGACTCTGAGCACAGTTCAGGACTTCTCAGTGCAGACTGAGGTTTCCAGGTATCAGAAAAGGGTGTCGGTCAGAGAAACACATCACCTGTGGCACCTGCTAGTAAAAGCTACCTTGTAAAGAGAGTCCAGTACACCCAAGGATACGAGGGTGTGTTAAGAGGCCAGGTCATGGAGGCAATGTGGTTTTGACACATTAGCTCACACATATTTAAAACCACCAGCTGATATCTGACTAGCAACATGCTGCGTTGAAGACTTAATGTGTATTAGCTGAGCAGTGTTAAAAGGTATTAAGGTGTTAAAACTGCAGTTGGCCCTGTCTGACACAGTTTGTCAAAGTTAGGTCCGTGCGTGCTTTACATGGATGCCCACAGTTCCTTCTGAGACACTACTGCTGTATGCAGATGGAGAAATTAAGGGTGCATCTGCTTTTTGAGCAGTGGACATATGTGCGCTTCCCCTGCCTATGCTCGGACACAGGTCAGCTGAAGTCTGGGACCACGCCAGCGTGGCCGTGTGCCAGGGCTGCGGTCCTGTCCCCCTGCGCGGCGTGGTGCCACCACGGCTTGGCGGCTGCCTGGGCAGGGACCAGGCGTCTGTCCATGCGTGTTCAGGAGGGTCTGTTGGAGCCATAGGGCAGCGGCACCTCGCGGCTGCCTTGGGGCGCTTGTACCTGGGCTTCTCTTCTGTAGAAACCAGGGGCGAGGGGCGAGCTTCTCCCGCTCACGGCACAGTCTGGCTCTGCCACAGACTAAGAGCACATGGGAGGTTTTGAGGAGAATTATGAATCGAATTAGTCTTCCTCTCTGCCACGATTCAAAGACTGTATATGCCATCTGTAGTCTTTCTTCTGCTGCTAGGAGAGCCAGAGGCCAGCGCCACGCAAGGCTGGTTAGTCTGCTAAAGGCAGGGAGATGTGTAGGTGGTCCCGCTCTGACAGACGGCGGAGGCTGCCTGCGTTCGGGGGACTGCCTGTCCTTACATCCCTGCTTCGTTCCTTTATGCTATTTTACATATTGAAAGGTTTTTATAAAGACCCTTTTTTAACCTGAAGAGAGTTTTAAAGGCTGCAAAGTCAGGCTGCTCTTTCCATTCCCAAAGCGTTTGTAGTTACAATTAAGATCTGTGTTAAACCTACTGTCGATTAGCCTCAGCGATGTGAAAAGCATCAGGCCTGGGAGGGAAGGCTTTCCCTGGCTGAATGGTGAGGCAAGAACAGGAGCCTGCTTTAAATGGGGAAGAAGGAATAAAAGCCTACAGAAAGAGGCTTACCCTACGGAAGAGAAAAGGCGATTGTCTGGTGCTCAGCAGCTGGTGGGTACAAAGCCCTCGACACCGGCCTGGCGGGGTGTGCGCGGTGGGAGGTGCCGCCGCTCATCAGCCCAAGCGGTGGGCACGTCGTTAGCGGGTGGATCACCACAGGACCGCACGTGCCTTGCTGGTTTGCTTTGCTGGTTAGATTGAAATAGTGATTCAGTCTCCCAGACTGAGAACGATTTAGCTACTTCCCACTTCTAAAACGTCCAGGAAAAAAGCTTTAGCTATTTGCCATTTTTATTCTGTCAAAAGTTTCTGCTACGTTTTAGAAATACCTCTTAGTTTAAAAAATAATAGTACTTGAATTGGTAGGTTTTTCTCTGGTGGGAGGAAGAGTCTTATTCTGACACCACCAGAGTGAAAGAGCAAAATTAAGGTTTTCTTTAACCTGTATCGACCTTTCTGGATTTATGAAAAATTAAAAAAAATTCATTTTAATGTAAAATTTTATTATTATCACTATTAATTATCATTACTATTATTAGTACTACTACTACCATCACCACCACTAACATCTGAAAACTGCTGACAAAACACAAGCCCCTGTTTGTTAGCTTTTCTCTAACAAGACTTCTGGGTTCTCCTGTCTGAAGCAAAGGAGTCTGGGAATATCTGCTCAACCATTGGGAATATCTGCTCAACCAGAACCCCCTGCCTCCAGGTCTGCCATCCCCGGGCTGCGGCAGAGCAAGCCCTTCTCTGTAACCAGGTTCATTTGTACAGCCCAGTGCAAAGCCAGAAGGCAAGGTCCAAGAGGGCCAGCCGAGGCTGTCCTTGACTTTGGGGGGCCCACCAGCACAGCGGACTTTTATACCCTCCAGCCTGCCCCGATGCGGTACGAGAGAGGGGAGGGAGAATTTCTAATGGGAAGTATTGTAGTGTGTCTATCCCCAGGTAATGTGCAACTCCCGGGACTGTTCCAGTTAGCTTAGTTAATGCAGACCTCCGGCTAGTCTTACAGAGGAGCCAGGGCCGTGCCGGTCAGCTCAGGACCCGCAGGGCTGTGACACAGCACCCCCACTGCTCCGGGTACAGCTCAGTGCACACTGAGTCCCCCCATTCCTCCCTCCCTCCTCCTCCTCGCCTTTTGGAGCCCAGTGCTCTGGAGGCTGCAAGGACCCGGCTGCACTTTCACTCCTGACTCCACGCTGCATCCCACAGGAAGCAAGAGCGACAGAAACAATGAACTGGCACAAACTAAACATTAATTACAGTTAATTAGGCTTTTGGCATTCAAATGACAAGCCATTCACTTCCTATGACTGTCCTAACAGCAATTTTAGAAAAGAGCTGTATGCATGGGGCTATGCAAAAAAAGGGCACAGTATTCAAAAAGCCTGGTAAGGCTTCCCAGCAGTGCCAGGTGGTGGTGGGAAGCCGGCTGGGTCAGGAATCCGCTGTATTTGACAAACGCCGAGTTGCTGTTTATCACTTGAGACAAATGCAATCTAAAAGATTGTGTTTTCTGCCACAGCTCAGTTCAGCTGCTGGATAACTGGTACCAAAACCAATCAGGCCCCTTTTATCCCCCCATGCCTGTCTTCCACACATGCTAATAAAGGCATTTAAAATCTAATCTCCCTCTTGTCTTCCCAAAACGGAATCCAGAGGAGTCAAATATGACAGTCATTTTGCAGACAACGCTCACAGGGACGTTAGGGGAAACGTACAGTTTTAGTTCCCTAATAGAGTTTTAAGCCCCTGAGAGATAAAGGAAAGTCAGCACGTAAATGAGGCACTTGCTCCAAATAATTAGCACTTCTAGAGCACTTTTCATCTTCAAAGGGCTTTATGCACATCCTCGTGAGCGTGGTACACAGCCCCCTCTCAACAGATGGAGAAAGAAGCCAAGGCTATTTCACAGTGTTTGCAAACAGGGCTGGGAAAGGGTCCGGAGGGCTGGTGAGGTTTGTAGGCAGAGTTCAGGGGCTGTTTCCCTACTTACAGAAAGCCAGGTGGATTTCTGCGCAGCACGCCAGCACAGGAGTTCAGCTCAGCAGGATGGGGAGCTAGCTCAGCAGCGCTGGGCTGTAAGCATTAACCTGGGTCTACAGTCAAACCTCAAGGGACGCATCTGACCTTTGAATAATTGAGCACTGCAGTGAAGAGGCTTCAGTAACTGAGCTCGCAGCATGAGAAGAGGAGCTGTTGGGGGTCAGGAAGGGAAACATTCCTCAATTTTTCATTAACGCGAAAACACAGGTGAAAACTCTGCTTCAGAATACAAAGGAACAGACCTTTTTGCAGGGGAAAATTACAATGGCGGGGCGGGTTTGGGGTTGTTTTAAGGCATGGTCTGTGGTGCCTGCGAGGCTGGGTTTTTGCTGGTGTGGAAAGGTCACAAGTATGGTCGGGTCAAGGGGAAGTGGCTAGGGCTCCATCTGATGCCAAGGAGGCAGAGCCCTCTGAGCTTGAGCTCAGCGCGTCCCAAGGGGCTGTGGAAAAGGCAGCTGCAGCCAACCTGTTTATCACAGAATCATAGAATGGTTTGGGTTGGAAAGGACCTTTAAAGGTCATCTAGTCCAATCCCCCTGCAATGAGCAGGGACATTGCAACTAGATCAGATCGCTCAGACCCCTGTCCAACCTGACCTTGAACGTTTCCAGGTTTCGGGCATCTACCACCTCTCTGGGCAACCTGTGCCAGTGTTTCAACACCCTCATTGTAAACAATTTCTTCTTTATATCTAGTCTGAATCTACCGTCTTTTAGTTTAAACCCATTACCACTTGTCCTACCACTACAAGCCCTACTAAAAAGATTGTCCCCATCTTTCCTACAGGCCCCCTTTACGTACTGAAAGGCCACAATCAGGTCTCCCCAGACCCTTCTCTTCTCCAGGCTCAACAACTCAGCCCTTCCTCATAGGAGAGGTGCTTCAGCCCTCAGATCATTTTTGTGGCCCTTTATCCAAGAAAAGGCTGGGTTGAGAAAGGAAAACAGCTCACATTTGTGAGCCCCTACACAGGTGGATCTCACATCGCCCAGCAGCGTCCAGGCTCATCTCACTTGGCCAAAGGCCCAGAGGCAGTGGCCCATATCACACCTTTCCTCCTCTGGTGTAGATGGTCCTTGTGCCCTGGCTGTTAGCAGTAATTTCAGGTTCTCTTTTGTCATGCCTTTTGCATATGGTATGATTATTTTTTTAAGTGAATAAACTGTTTCATTGCTGGTCAATAGCAAACATATCAAAAAGACCGACTGGGTCTAATATTCTTGGTATTTCTTGTACCACACATAGGGAAACTGAGGATTTAGTTTTCTACTGCGATGCAATTATTGGAACTAAACTAAACCTTTGCTTTGGATGTTCTTGATCTACTTATAACCTCTAAGAGAGGTAACACCGGTTTCCCGAATTGCATAACGCACGACGAGTTCAGAAGATTTGCATATCAAACCTCAATGCAACAGGGAAGTGAAGATGTAACCCAGGAGTTCAGACCCCTGTTTACTTTCTCTAACCAGTAGATTTCCCTCCCTTCCCTTAATACAACACTACAAAACCATTGTTGCTTATATAAAATATTTTGTAGATGAATAGGCTGCCAAGTATATAATAAGGCATCAGGACTGACTGCTCCAGAATAAGAAAACTTTTGCAAATCTAGCAATTACTTTAAAAAGGCTGATTCATTTGAAAAGAAATATCTCACCAAACATTTTGCAAGAATGATGATACGTTATCCCAAGGAAATTTTGAGGTGACTTTTAGAAATTACACTCAGCCATGGAACAAAAGGAGGCAATGGAAATATTCACTTCTGCTCAGATATTTTTAATAAAGGAAAGCTTGTTAAAAATAAACTGTAGAGAAGATTTGGGCGGAATCACAAATCATCTCATTAGCATTTTAGGGGAAAAAAGCAAAGACGAAATATCAGCTTGTAAAATCTTTTCTGCAAAGCCAATCTTCTCCCCCTTCCATCTGGTTTATCTGTATTCCAAAATTCTCATTTTCAAAGAAGTTTCTAAAATGGCAATTCCGGACTGTTTTTATTCTTACTAAACAAGGCAATGTACACCTAATATAGAAATAGAAAGAGGAATGCAATGAATTAAGAATTTTTTTTTTGTTTGACAGTTGATTTTTAAAGCCAAACCCAGGGTTTAAAAAGGAAAAAGACGTGGGTGATGTCACACCTGCATTGCCTCTTACCCTGAAAAGCAACCATGGGGTTAACTGAGCCTTTAGTCTCTGGTCAAACACAAACTGACATCAGTGATTCAGTGAGGGCCAGCGTCATAGGATCAGACAGGAGTGCCACCCCCCCAGCACTTACAAGACTGATCGAGAAAAAGGAGACATGGCAAATGCAAAAGCAGCATATGAAGGGCAAACTGGAAATTCTGCTGTAGACAAGAATTTTAAATTTGCCCAATGCCACTTCTCAACACTTTGTGGACTCTGGTTTGGAGAGCAGCAGTAAAAAAGTGACACTTTCCTGCAATGAAAGGATTAGAAAAGTAGACTATAAAAATGGCACTACAAAGAAATATCTAGAATTTTAAAGGTGGTATTCAAACAGATGATCTTTATTTTGCAGTTTATTATCCTTGAGCATAACTTTTTATAAAGAACATTAAAATGAAGGTTAAGAGAAACTTACCCCATAGACCAGTTCACCCACCATGCCATTCCATATCTTAGTCTCAGGGTCCCTAGCTCCATATTTCCCATCTCCAACAATTGACAGTTTGTATTTTATTCCAACATGTTTTGCTATTTCAGAAGCTAAGTCTACACAATATCCTTCATATCTCTCATTCCCTTCTAGTTGTTCATGGTTTTTCTTATACATTACATATGGTGATTCCTTTGAAACAAAAGTAAAGATCAAAAGAATGTAAAATACAGCTTTAAAACATACAAAATGAGAGCTGTTATTATCCTTTATATTACTGGCAAGTATTTACAATGCTTCCTGCTTTAGTACAGAAATTAGAAAGGCAAACTTTTGCAGTTTAAAAATCCTTGGCTGATCCTACAGCCACACATACTACTGATTTTAATCCTAGTACAGGCCCATTGAAGACAGCAAGACTACTCCACTTTAACAAAGTCACACTTTTGTTTGCAAGATTAGGCTTGATTAGGCAGTAAAACAGCATCACTGTAGCAATAATTCAGGTGTTTAAAGAACTGACATACCCAACACCTGTACCATCAAAATCATTCCCTACGTCCCCAGCGGCCTAGAATGGGGCTCTGATGGAGATATTTTCAAAGCAGCCTAAGGGAAGCAAGGCTAAAATCCTCAGCAGCAGTTTTTTGTCACTAAATTCCCTTAGCCTTCTTGGAAAATTCTAGCTGAAATGCTGATTATATCTTGCTAAATCCATAGGAGTATAAAACATAATGCTTCAGGAAAATAGCATAAAATTGGCTCATGCTTAGTAGAATTCTAACAGGCATAAAAGTCACAAACAATACTGTACAGAGCACAACTGCTGGAGGCATTGGGACTGACACAGGTGCTGCTGTTTATGAGACACCAGCAGAGCTTTACTCCTTCGGAGCTGCATGGGTATAGGTCGCTTTTCACCCAGTGCTAGAGCAGTTCCAGTTCTCTACAGGCTTCATTGGGCCACAGGGGTTGAGTTTACAGGAGCTGTACCTGAGCAAGGGGTGCAAGATTTGACCCTACAGCAGGAAGGCCAAATCCTGCAGTCATTCACATGCATGCATCGTAACTTCACTTATGTGAGGTGTCTGGCTGAGTTCAAGTGTCTGAGAAGCAGCAAAGTGCAATGTTGAGCTCGGTGAGCTCCTCCTGTGAGTGAACTTATTCATACACATAGAAGTTTGCAGGGTCAAGCCCTCAGTACATCTCTGGAAGATACTGAACTTTTCAGTCACTTGAAGTCACATAGTATTATTCAGCATTTGCCTCCTGGCAAGGTGTCTAACACACCTCAAGAGCCCCGTGTCTTGTTTCCTAAACACAAACACACTAAGAACATAAAACTTACCAAGATGGTAGTGACTACTATAGTTCTGTTCTCCACAGATGAAGTGTCATTAGAGGGCAGCTGATCTAATGCTGGCACAAATCTTTCATATTCGTTCCAATAACCAGCCTATAAAAAAAGGAGATTGTTACCTCATTCCATATGTTTACAAGGACTCTGGTGCACGGACTTGTAGCTGGAACTGTCAAAACATACGGCTTTGTAACACTTATTCAGGCAACACTTTTGCCATTAAAGGACTCCATTAGTTTAATTTAATTTCCTTAAAGAAACAATGTTCTCCAGCCCAGGTGCAAATAAACACAAGCTAAGTGAAAATACGTATTAAATTCTCCCTATCCAAATTTGTATCATCATGGTGCCTGTGGAATAAATTCCCATGTATCCACAGCACATGAATATACTATAGAAAAGAAAATAAACTGCACAGCACTCTGAGTAAAATTCTTTCATTTTGAAATTTTTACCCATATTCTGCTGCAGTTCAGACAGCGAATACAGTCCCTGCAGACATGCCTGAGCTAGCTTTAGAGGAGGTGCACAGACATCGTTAGCAATGCAGGCACAGTAGCATTATCGGGATACAAAATACTTGGTGAGCACGAGGTGGCTATTTGTCAGCTGGCTTGTGCTGACCTTCATGGTGCTGTGGCTACATTGCTATGCTATTAGACTAGCTTTTGTATCTCTGCACAACACAGAAGTGACACTTTTGTCTGCACTGTAAGCCCAGCTGAATGGCTAGGCCATGTTCAGAGGTATTTTGTTATCAATTATGTGCAGAAGAGTTTAAGGAGTCTCAGTGGTGACTAAGCACGTTAGGTACCTATCGCCAGGTGAAATCTGGGGAATTTGTGTGCCTCAGCCACACAGACTCCGCTCTCGATACTCCTGAGGCCCTGTCTACCTAATTATTTTTTAAAATCTGCCCCAAATTTCTTTTATAACAAGGATCTAGGCAACTATCCCACTTAGGATCTATACTTTATTTAGGAGGCAAGAGAATAAGGAGCAAATCCTAATTAAAATCAAACTTTTTTTCTGTTAATTTCAAAAGGTTTATAAATGACTCTGGCTCCAGCTTTGCTACAGCTCTGAAGCCTGTCACGGAGAGGAAGGGAAAGATGGAGAGGAATTTAGGAGATAGGGCTGAGCACAGGACCATGATAGCAGGTATTGTGCTTGGCAGTGGAAAAGCTCCAGAAGGGTTTTAAGGAAAAAAAGTGGGGTCTGCTGCTGACGTGAAAACCAACAAAGATGAGTGGTTTGGTCCAGGAACAGAATAGAACAAAGCTCCTGGGATAGGGAAGACAGCAAGAAGGTGGGGTTTCCTCAGGGCCCCATTATTACAGTGCCTGTGTGGTATTGTTGAGTTTGTTGGAACAAATATTTGTGAAGATGTGAAATTTGGATGCATATCTTGAGACTCACCTTCCGTGATCCAGCGGCTTTCATTTCATACACATCAATTGTGTAATTTGTTCTCCGCCCGTAAGTGTCGAATTGGATGTTCCCTGTCATTCCTTGAACTTGCACCTTAAGGGAATAAACATAACCCCCCCATTTTAATAAAAGATTCACTTTATTTTTCCTTCCGTTACATTTTGCAGGAACCCACGAGCTCTAGCACAATTTTTATCTATATCAGAGACTTGTAGCGCTTTTGACACAGGCAGTTACATTCTTCGTAACAAAAGCAATCCCAATTCTCTCAGTTTCAGCTGTACATACTCTTTGTTAGTTAGTGCTCAGCTGGTGACTCACTACCGCAGAGTGAGCTGCATTTAAGTGTAAGTGAAATTAGCCCTGCATGCATGTTAGATGTAAGAAAGACTGATTCTGCCATGCGTAGTCACGCTGGGTTCACTGATACAGCAAGGAGCATCAGTGAGGCACACGCAACACTTCAGTGCCATTAAACCCCTCGCAATATGGTACAGAGTGATTTACGATATGGACCAGAATCCCGTACCATTGCTCGTTCCGGGAAGTGCTTTATTTTAAGATCAGTCCCAATGTAGGAGAAAGGAATGAATGCCTTCTCTGAATGAGCACAGACAATTGCCTCTACTGCTTATGGAGTTTTGGTCTCAGTCGGGATGGATGGGTGTACAGACGGTAAGTCATTATCATTACCTACTCACATGAATCATCTTAAGGGGAAGTATGAAGTACTTTGTTTCAAAGAAAAAATCTTTCTTATTTCCCTGTATGAAAGGGTGAGATATTTCCATTTATCACTTATCAACACTGACAAGCTGTCATCTCAGGAAGAAGGGGTAACAGTCTGAAACTTTCAGTAGGGGTAGATTAGCTTTAATATTTAGCAAAATGCAGTAGAACTTAGAGGAATAGGTGATGGAAGACTAGTCAAAGGGAAACTGTTCAGGGCTGGTGACTGATCTGCTATTTATGGTTTAGAGATGGTGCAACTGAACTTGTTATGGTGGACAAGGCTACATAAATCAGCCAAAATTCCTTGGACGCCAAATTCTCCAGTGAGACAAATTCAGACTGATATATGAGGAGTGTGATTATTTTTATCAGTAACTGGATTTGAACCTTTCTTAAAGTAGTTTATATCATTTCAGGGATCTGGAAGAATATGTGAGTTATTCCTGTCTCCAGAAAGCTAGAGAGGTGAATGGGACTTTGAAAGCCAAATTTGTCCCTAAGAGGTCTTATCAACTGTGGACTCAGCAAATGTATTTGTAGGGTAGTTGACTTATAACTTGCAGCCAGATGTGAGCTGCTGTGCCTGCTTTGGGCACTTGCTGGAAGCTGTCTGGCTACCTTAGCACAGCAGCGACTCTATGTCTCAGCAGAGCTTGTTAGGCCAGCTTCATCCTGATGCGTACTGAGACATGAGCATCGTGCACTTGACACCTTTGACTTCCATTTTAATTTGTTTCTATCTTTGGTGGGAAAACTCAGCACTTTTCAAAACCTGGCTGCACCGAGGCAGGAAGACTCACCAGGACTCAGAATGCTCCTGGTAGCAGCATGAGGAGGCAATCACGAATGGAGTGACTATTTATAACTGCCCAGATCTATTCAGGTAAACTGTCTGCCACTGATCTGATGTCTTAGGATCAGCTTTACAAATACAGACACACACAGTTTCCAAAGCTGTAGGAAGCAGACTCAGGTAATGCCTATTTCCCTTTTGCCAGCAGGATGGCTGTAGTGTGGCACAGAATCTTCTGCTGGCACGGGATATTCCAAGGATGCCTTGGAAAAAATATTCTTATCTGAGTGTTGCTACAGAGTGGAGAGGAAACGTTGTTAAATCAAAGGTTTTTTCCTGAAGCAAAGATTCAAGATCATTGTCTGAACAGAGGGAGAGAGTGTGACGGCAGTGTAGGATGACCTAGGTAGTAGTTGGTGGAGGTGTATATAAACTTCACTTCGATGCCTTTGAATAGCTAAAACAATACAAGGCAACCAGCTGAAAGTCAAACTTCTGCATTTTTTGCCAATCATGAGTTTGGCTTTGCATATCTTATGAATTATGTTTTTTAAATAAATTCTCCCAAATAAGGGAGTGTCCCGTAGCAGTGTTGGTTTTCTTTGTTGCCATCAATACCTTGTATCTTATTTGTAGTTTTATGTTTTGCTTGTAATTAAGTTCAAAAGAACAGTACAAATTCTTTAACTATTGTGAAGGTTGAATTTAATTAACTTCTCTTCAAATGTGTGTAATGCTACATTAGTGAATGTGCAGTTAGGGCATTTTTTAGGAAGTGACATAATGGCATAAAAAGAGCTCTGGCAATGTGAGACTGAACCATCTCTCTCACTCTTAAGAGTGATATAATCTGATTATAACCTCCTACAACTCATTATAACCTTCCGATACAATCCTTCCAATTTGGCAATTGAGAAAAAGTGGTAAGTAAGCTAAGTGTATGAAGGCTGACCTAGGATTTGTTTATACCTAAGATGGGCTTAATTCTGATCTCGCTCACTCCATTTCTATGCCTGCATTAATATAATTGATTCCAACAGGTTTGTTTTAGAGTTATTTGAGCCAGATCAAAAGCAGACCATATTCTTGTCTCTCACATCTACAAAAACTTTACCCAGTTTTTCCTGTTGTCACTTGCTTTAACACACATAGCAGTCTAAAAAGAGCTCAAAATCAACAAAATTAAATACGTAAGTGAGGTAGGATCCCATGCAGTAACTAGTGTTAGGGATAAAAACCAGGCCATGCAGAAGGTAATCAGGCAGCAAAGTAAAGCCAGGTATCAGAACTGGTTTGGGGCTAAAGTGTGTCAACATTCAGGCTGGTGCTGAAACCTAGCAGTATTGCTGTGACCGACATCTTTTCCACTGCTTTAAACCAATCTGAGTTGACTTTTTACTGGCAAATCATCAAAATTACACACAGGTGTTTAAGTTCATAAACACACATATCCTGGCAAAATTTACAATACACCTGCTGAGGACTCAGTCTAGTTCTGTTAGTCAGATTTGCAGCCTCAGCCTGACTTTAGAAACCCCCAATACATGTTCGTTTGCAAAATGGCTCATGCTCACTCTCATGGGAAGCTTGGGTGTTATGGGGGAGTCAGATCGGATGTGCTCTGGTGTGGGCAATCAGGCAGCTGCTGCACCAGTGCCAAAGGAATGTGATTTTGGCCAAAGCTGTGAGAGCTAATTTGTTATGCTTGGTCCTCTACTGAATGTATTTTAGCTATCCTTTGGAGTTCATCATGAAGTTTCTTTTTTCTTTCTTTCTGTTTTTTCCTGAGGAGCTGCAGCTGTTTGTGTGAGTACAGAAACTCTATGTACATGGAGTAGGATGCAAGTTCGGTCCCAGCAGAATTGCTGCTGTTGTGGAATATACACATTCATTAGCTGGTATGTTTGCTCTTACCATTTTCAGCGCTCTTTCTATATCAATTCCTTGGCTCCATGGTACTGCAGGGTTAGCCAGGCAGTCTCCAGCACTACCTCTCCTGGAGACATCCACACGCTGTCTTCGGAGGTAACGGAAAGCCTCTGCTATGACTAGGACCGCATCATGGGTCAGTGCAGACGTATACTAAAATAGATGCAAATAAAAGATGGTGACAAACTGCAAGCTTAGAATTGCCCCAGGTTTATCGCATCTAGTCCTTCTCTGTGTTAAAATACTCTTAGAACCATGCTTGTGAGCCCTTTTTCTTGCTCTGTCTTGCCACAGGTGCTTTACATAGTTTAACAATTCCATCTATTTCAATTAACAAATTAAAAATATTTCTGTTTTGTCTAGCATGTAGCAGCAAAATAACAAAACCAGTTGGTAGTTGCATAAAGTTTAAATTTGTAAATAAATGGAAGTTTGCTCATCTAAATGAGGTCACTACAAAAGTCTGCAATTCCTTGCTGGCCCATACTGCTATCAATAGCAAAGAGCTCATGCTTGGTTTTTGCTTGGAGTTGTCTTTTTCTTTTTAACAAGACTGCCAAGACAGAGAGTTTTGAATTAAAGTTAACATAAATCATTTCTGTTTGGACCAAAATCCTGATTAGGTAGCATCTGTGGCAAGGAATAGATCAGATTACTTTTCTTAGAAGACAGCTATACAAGCAAGTAATCACAAAACACACTTCAGGCATTACATCTCCTTGGTAACTGCCCATCTGCCTTCTCTTACTCCATGGTAAATCTGAGGAGGGTGGTAAGCTTTGCGTAGCAGCAACTCTTCAACAAAACCCCTAGAATCCTTAACTATTTGTTCATGTTGCTGTCAACTTCATCCATTACTTGTCGTATGTACCTGGTGACACCTCCCAATGCTATAAATTTAGTATCACTTACAAAATGTCATGGAAGTGTTTTTTTCACATTTTTTCCACATTTATGTGTTTGTCTGAAAGTTCTTCTCTCCTAGAGTGGCCCAGGCTTTGCGTATGACATCATTGGTTTTCACTGGCATCACAGCACACCTATAATTTAAGGGTCTGTGCGCAGGAGACCATTTCAACACGTACATACTGGGAGCAATTGAATGTGCTCAGCGTGTAAGCCCTGATTTCAAACCCCTTGTAACTGACCCTTTGTATTTCCACAGTGTTTGTAAGAGAATGAAGAGAAAAGGAACGTAAGGGGTATCTGCACATACTGACGTGCCTGCCCTTCTTTTGGCCGCCTGTGTGATACTGTGGAGTTCCTGGCTCCCGATGAACCTTATGCTGGAGTCAGTGGTGGAAGACACGCTGCTCATGCATGAATTAGAAAGGCAGAAACCCAGGTTTCAACTGCACGTTCACCTACTCTCTTTGTGGGTAAGGCTTATTAAATGCAGAAGAAGTTAATTCTATCCTGTAGGGCAGGATAGCACAATTGGTGGTCTGGATTTCTTAAAAAATGTGTATTATCTTACTGCAAGCTCTTCAATTTGATATAAAGCCTTAGGAAATCTGCACAGAACGAGGCGTGTCTGCATGTGCAGATCAAGAGAATCGTATCTGATAAAGAGCGCAAAGGTAGGACTGTGAAGAAGGTTTTACAGCAGCTGTTCTTACTGAGTTTTAAATGACAGCAGTTTATAAACTCTTACTCTGTGTGTGTGGAGTGGTTCCTGCTCTGACTGTATCTAGGCACAGGTGCTCTTTTGATCCTGCCCACCTTTACCTCTTCCTGTGATGCTTTGCAATCTTCACGCTCGCCTCTTTTAGTAAGTTAACAAAGGTTATAGATCACATTCTACACAACAATATAGAACCAGATAGTAATTTTAAGGTATTTGTTCTTGTATTAAAAAAATCTTGCAATAGCTATCCAATCTAACACTACGTAAAACTCACACGCTGGTAATTTTTTCAGCAGACTGCGTCAATTGTCAGTAGCCTTAATGCAGTTACTTCCAAGTCATGCCAAGAGAGCTATCTAATTTTCTACTTTATTCGAATTCTACTTATAAATGCATGAGCATGCAAAGAGAAAAAAAGAGAGAGAAGGGAAAGGCTGATAAAATACAGAATAAATTAAACATCAGGGCTTTAATCTCCAGGCAATTTTATTTCCTAATCAAAAATACTGTACATCAGTTTTTAAGTATGCTTTTTGTCTGACTGACAAATATTGTGCACATTTCTGTAATGAGCGGTACATTTGTGGAAAGGTAATGTAATCTTTGTGTTTGTACCATATACTTAAGATTATTTTTTAAGGATGTAGAATAATTTTTCCCTCAAGGTAAATTGCTTTCAAGTGGAATAAAATCTTCCCAGGTTAACTTTATACATTTCAGAGCTTTTAAGATTAGTACGATACTTATCTTCACTTCTGCATCACTGCTAGGAAGCTTTAGAAAGCAGGCCTAGCTCCTAATCAACAGGGAACAACTCACTAATCCGAGTTTTGTGGGCCTCTGTTTGCCTTTCTTTGCTTCCCCTGAAATGCCAGCAAGGCTGTGGGATGGTGTGGGATTAAGATAATTTTCCTTCCCTATAGAAATCACACAATCCCAGGGATGGAAAAGCATGCCTCCAAATGGCACTGGCCTTCTGGCAGCAGAATCGCATAGCCGGTTTCTATTCTGTGTGTAGTCTACCCTGGTACCTGCCCATGCATTGGACTGGACTAGATTTTTCCTTTCTAGGTAATATTTTATGCCTCCCTGAATTTTGTCTTACTAATACCAAGACAGTATGCTAGTTTATCAGAGGAATTTTGAATTCCAAGTCAATTTGCATGTGTGACAGTTTTGGTGAACCTGGGAAAATTTTATTGGCTGCAGATATAATAGCCAGAGTGTTTAAGTAAAGGACAGTGGTGCAAAATACAGGGTTAGATTTTGAGGGCAACTGTCAGCAGTGACTAGGAGGTGGCAACGACTCTTCAGTGAATCTAGAGCTACTTTCTTTTGCACATGAAATCCTCTATCAGCATTAAAATGGACTAGTAACCCACAGTTTGCATCTAAAAACTAACCTAATTAGCCCCCACCCCTACCCCCAGAGTAATTCAAGAAGTTCAAGTTAGAAGTTTTTACATCCACTGCACAATGACAAGATTTGCAAGACCAAGCCTTTGCCTCTGAGGAACTCCCACTGCGGTGGGCACTTGTGTCCAGCTAAAAGCCTCTGCCTCTTTCTCTCTTCTGGAAGGGCAGTGAATGTCACAGCATGTTCTAATCAGGGATCTGTATCATACACGTGCACACACCTGGGGCTAGCAAAACCCAAACAATTGTTAAAAGCAACTCACAGAGTCTCCATCACTGTCAGGGTAAAATAAATACCTTTAATGGTGAGTTTTTGGCTTCAGGGAATTCTCTTTCATCGAGCCTCACCCAGCGTTGTAGAAACTGTTGAACCATTGGGTTTTCATTATTAACAATCTGGAATCCAGTAACGTTGGCACCTCCATGCATTACCCTCTCCAGAACAATGTCCGTGAAACCCTGTGAGGACACATGTGGAAAGCAAGAATCATTGCCATCCAAAGTCCCTTTACTTTGGCTCAGTTTTACCTGCTATAAGCATAGCACAAAAGAAACTGATTAATTTCCCTCTTGTTAGCTGAAAATACTCTTCCAAGGAGACAATTACTATCACAATTGGGACTGTGATAGCGCCACAGAATAGAATTTAAAATAACTTCTTGTTCAGACCTTTGCAACAGAAAACTGCCCTGCTGTGTTGTGGCAATGTGGTACAGAACATTCACTGGTCAGAAAGCAAACAGTGGGGAAACTTGAAGCACTATTCCCTCTTTTCTCCTCATCATGGTGAAAACTGGTCAAAGACCTCAATCCCACTTGTACGGCAAAGTGTGCGTGAAGGTTGAGTGCTGGGAGCAGAAAACCACTTAACACCCATATTGTTCTACGGAGGCAAAGCGCACACCTCCTTGCTAGGCAGTTCTCCGTCACAGCATTACTTAACGTTTCACTTGCAGACAGAATGGTATGATTCTCTCCCACTGTTGTTATTTATACCTGAGGCAGTAAATTGGTGTCTTTTTGATTAGTACGACTTGATTGCAGTCATGTTTATCTGAATGTCAATGGTTACACATGCTAAAAGGTAACCCAGAATAAGAACCCCTGTATTTTTATGCACACACTAATCAGTGAGATCATGAATGGTTCTTATAATGCAAAATGACATAACTTAAAGTATACAGTACTTCTACAAAATAAGCGTATTTTAAAATTTGTCCTTTCTGCTTTAATCACACCAAAACAAGGATACAGAGAATCCTAGGTGGGAATGCTAACTTGAAAGTGTGAGTTTTGGGAAGACATTTTTCCACTCACAGTAGACGCAGAACCCAAAAATTAGTCTTCCTGCAAGATCAATTACAATACAAGACCTTTTCTAAGGAACTCTAGCAGATGGTGTTTCACCAGCATCATAAACATCCTTGAAAGTAAATTCTAGAATCCAGAAGAAGCTCTGATAAGGATAAAAATGTACTGCCTTGTCCTGGTACGTCAACACGTACACAGGCACCACCCCACACCTGGAAACACAAAAGAGCAGCTAAACAGCCTGGCTGGTTTACTTGATGGAATTGTTCTGATTTGTAGCTTTTTACCACTCATTTTATACACAAATATGCTACAATTATTTTTCCTGGAGTGCTTAAATTTCAACTATGTTACATAGAAGATTATGGTTATCAAGTGTCTTATGAGGATAAAAATTAGTGGAAAACATGTAATTAAACTATTATTTTAAAATTAGTAGAGGATATGAGCTTCTTAGACAAAAGAAAGACCATAATTGAGTACAAATGGCTACAACACACCAGTTCTAGTATTTACTGAAGTAACTTCTCAAAATCCAACAACTCATCCATCTATTTCCTCTTTTGCTGATTAAAGTTGCCACAATCTGAACAGAATATATTACCCTTTAAACCTTATCTATACTTGTAATAAAGAAAAGTTCTTACCAGGTTAGCTAACATGTAGTGATAGCCTCTAGAATGTTTGCCGAGGATTACAACCTGTGTGAAGAAAAAAATTACATATATTCAGTTGTGAAAGGATGACCCTTAACTAGTGGAAAACACCATAGAATGAATATTTTGGTAACCCTCTGTGCTCAATCCATGAGCAGCGTGAGTATTACAGACACAGTGCAGTCATTTGTGTTTTAAAAACACACACGCAGAGTACAAAGAGGAGCAACTCACAGGGCTGAGAAGACTCCGCTTGTGGAGATGACCCTACCTGGCAAACTCACCCTTGTCATCACAGCATCTCCCCTGCTGACCAGGTTAATTTTAGTTATCACTTCAAGTATTTCTGCTCTGAAATGAGGTAACACCATATCTGTTTACTTTGTTCCTTGTTTGTGGAGTGTGACAGGCGGGTGACACAGCCCAGCCACTTCACTGTTTATTAAACTGTACCAGCACAGCGGGGCTCAGCAGGCTCCAGGTTGTACAGGGGATTTCCTGCCATGAGAACCCTGGCCAAGCCTTGTCATATATGAACGCTTAAAGTTAAATTCCTAAAGTTGTAAGCAGTGACCTTTATTGCCTTTTGACAGCTTTCAAAAGGCCTGAAAACTTGTCGCTTCCAGTGCATCTCAGCGGACACATCTGACCTTACGTGTTTAGCCAAAATTTATACTAAATGTGATGTTGCACATTCCACTAAACCAACATCTCCTGCCCTCCCTGACCCCACTTGGGGATCTCTCTGTACAAATGGAGTCATTAAATGGAATCACTAAGAGACAAAAAAGCAGCAGGATGAACTGAGCAGCTGGATTCTGTAAGGGTAACGGGGAGAAGTGGAGGCAGCACGGTCTGGCAAGCCTGAATTCTGCCATCCTGTGTGCTCATCCCCACCCCAGTAATGCTGTGCTTTTGCAGAAAGGAGGAAAAAACACAGTTCCCGTGTCTACGCAGCTGGCTCACCAGCAATACTCCTTGTGCAAGATTATGCTGCTGCACTTAGCACTTTCTCTTGCCTCAGATTATAATCCCAGTAACATCCATCCAGTCCCACAACCATCAGGTGGAACTATGTCCAGCAGTAAGAATTTAATTAATAATTGTGGTGATTACGTGTTGTGTCAGGACAGAAGCAAACTTACTGAGGCTTGCTGGGTTAAACTAATAGAAGTTAAAAATAACAAACAGTGCTGGCGATACACCAGAGGTGTATCACTGACTATACCCTGCGAGCAGCTCAAGAGAACAGATGACGCTTTTTGATGGAGAACCATCTGAAAATCTATACATACCATACTAACGTACTTCTCCATGGTCACAGATAAACGCTCTGGGTGCGATACTCTGAAAGACACCTTTTCAACATGACCACTTATGTCTTTGCTAAAAACAGATGACATTTGAGTCATTGACTTTAGATAGACTGCTGAGCCTGTTAAAGTTCTTGATTAAATTATTAAGTTCCCAATTGCCTCTTTGGGTTGTCTTGTCCTTAACAGATGCCATTTCTTTTAAATTCACATTTAATTCTGTAGGAATTTGCATACTTCCAGCAGTCTGAAAATAAATTGCTGTTCAGGCCCTCTTGAGAACTGTATGTACACTCTGTTGGTAAAAGTATCTGCTTTCCTACACTCACATTTGTTTTCTATGGAAATGTGCAGGCTTCCTTCAGATCATCTGGTGCGTGTGCAATCTGCATACTGAATTCTCGGTGTGTTTTAATTTCACCTTAAAGGCAATGATTTACTTTTAAAGGTTAGAGACAAAGAACTTGAAAAACAATATTCTTTGTCATTTTAACCTTAATAAAAAATAAGAAAGCTTTTACATTTCTGTCCAGAAATGTGTTTATTTAAGAGAAAAGTACCACAACAGATGAAGTCAG
Organism: Egretta garzetta; assembly: GCF_000687185.1. Lineage (NCBI taxonomy): Eukaryota > Metazoa > Chordata > Aves > Pelecaniformes > Ardeidae > Egretta > Egretta garzetta. The sequence continues at coordinate 3,543,957 of NW_009259312.1, read as the reverse complement.
AGGCTGTAAGGAAAACATACACGGAGCTGCTACAGGCATCAGGAGCAATACTGCCAACAGGAAATGTAGGACTCATTAGCATAGCTCAGACTCAACTTCCATCTCTTCTGTTGTCATGTCTCCAAAATGGCCAGAAAGAATTCTGTTTAGTCCCTTGGAGAGGTCCAGCGTCCTACACAATCAACCATGTTAGTTCATTAATTACTTAACTGGATCTGAAAAATGTTTTTAAAATTCACTACACCTGCTGTCCTAAATCTTAACAACCACAACCCTCCTCTTCCCTCACTTTCCGCCCTCTACCAACTGTCCAGCAGCTTGAATGGACCTGCTGGATTAGCAAGCCCATCAGAAACAACCACGGGCATCGGTGTTACTCCGAGGAGAGCGAAGGGATGGATAAGGCTTTTTTCATGAAGAAGAAAAACAGGAATATAACAAATCTCATCAACTGCCTATATATTGTGAAGCTTTTACAGAAAGTGGGATATTGAATAGTGGTGGTGAATGGAAAGCTGGGATTACAGGACAAGGATTTCACGGCGCTACAAGGCTTTGCTAAGTTTCACTTCCAAGACTTAATATTGCTTTCACCTTGACTGAAAGAAAAGCTTCTAAGATTTTATACTGAACAAAGGAGGAGGGGAAAAAAAAAGGCTGGGAACTATCATGAATAATTCAGACTTCTGATCCCACATAATTCTTGCCTTGTAGATAAAAAAGATCATAATGTCAGGTTTGATACAGAATCAAATAAAGTTTGTATTTGTAATTAACTCTTCGGATATTTCCAATTAATTAAGAGAAAATCTAGATGGAACATAATTAAAATGTATCTGGTTTTAAGATAAAAGTCAAATCTGCTGGCCAGCACCAGGCTTACTGGAAGTACAGACCTATATGCCAGATTTGAGAAATTAAGTCAGCATTGCCAATTTTAGTTTTGCATTTGCCTGGGGAAGTAATTTTTTTGAATGAAAGCATAAAGACAACTTTGTTTCCACTGCATCAGTCATCATGATAATAAATAGGCAGCTACAGTTTTTTGCCTTAGCTTTTACACTTTTTTTCAGCTTTGGAAACTAGCATTATAGAAATTAACTGGCTAAAATTAAATTGGCATGGAGCATCATGATATTTCTAAAGCAATGATGATTCTCTCATGATGTACTACACAACACCTAAGAGGAAGGATGGTGAAGAGGAAGCTAAATAATTTTAATACTAACCTCACAATTACTCCGTTACCTTTTGACTTATTCCCTACTCACAATCACAGCTAGTTCCTGGTCTAGAACATGGATCTGGGTTTTTTGGCCATGAAAATTAAATGTTGGAGTTAAGGGTGAAGGGCGCATTACGAGGAGACTGGCAAACTCTTAGATGAAAGTCAAGGCAGGGAAGCCATTTTAAACAGTAGTGATGGAGACAGATCTGGGGGTTACGCTGGAATATTTCTCCAAGGACTTGACAAGGTACTAGAGAGGTAATAACAGAGTGTGGGCTCAAAAGAAATCAAGTGATGGAAGAATAGTGCAAGTTTGGTACGTGGGACTGAGCAGTCATATTTTGTCTTTTGAAAATATCAGTGGTTGTCTCTGATTCATAAAAGGGAAGGTAATTTTTCTTTTATGGATGGAGGCAATCACAGAACAGGCGAGGTTGGCAGGGGCCTCTAGAGATTGTCTATTCCAACCCCCTTGCTGAAAGCAGGGGCAGCTAGAGCAGGCTGCTCGGGACCGTGTCCAGCCAGGCATTCAACATCCCCAAAGACAGAGATCCCACAGGCTTTTTGGGCAGCCTGTTTCAGTGTCTGACTACCCTCACAGTAAAAATTATTTTTCTTATGTTTAAACAGAATTCCCTGCATTTCGGTTTGTGCCCTTACCTCTTGTCTTGTCACTGGGCACCGCTGAGACTCTGAAACTCAGTGAGACTCTCTGAGAAAAGTCTGGCTCCATCTTCTTCATTCCTTCCCATCAGGTATTTGCAGACATTATTAATATCCCCCCTGAGCTTCCTCCTCTCCAGGCTACATAACCCAAGTTCTCTCAGCCTTTCCTTGTACGTCAGATGCTCCAGACCCTTAATGGTCCCAGGGGCCCTTCAATGGACTTGCTCCAGGATGTCCATGTCTTTCCTATACTACTGAGCCCAGAACTGTACCTGGCACTTCGGATGCGGCCTCACTAGTGCTGAGCAGAGGGGAAGGATCACCACTATTGACCTGCTGACCACGCTCATCCTATCATCACTTTGCTGTGAGAGGGCAGTGCTGGCTCATGCTCAGCTTGCCTATCAGGACCCAAAGATCCCACAGAGCTTTTTTCCAGCCAGGAAGCCTCTACCCAGTCTGTACTGGTGCATGGATTTATTTCTCCCCCAGGTGTTGGGCTTTGCATTTCTTTGTTGAACTTCACGAGGTTCCTCTCTGTCCACTTCACCAGCCTGTCAAAGTACTGCAGTACAACCACCTGGTGTGTCAAACGCTCCTCCTAATTTGGTATCATCTGCAAACTTGCTGAGAGTGCACTCCATCCCATAACCTTCAGATCATTAATAGAGAGGTTAAACAGTATTAGCCCCAGTACCATTAGGGTACTCCAAATAGTAACTAGCCTCCAGCTGGCCTTTGTGTTGCTGATCACAACCCTCTAAGCCCAGCAGTTCAGTCACTTTTAAATCCACCTGACTGCCTCTGTGGGCTTTGATTTTAAAGAGTCATTGAAAAAAATGGGCTAAGAGGATATGCTTGCGCTTTTACCTAGAAAAGCAGCTATCACGATTTTGGCAGCAGTGAAAAGAAAACTACCATGTCCAATTAATACCTGTTTGGAGCTCATCTTCCCTTCATTTGAATCTATTGCCATCTGGTCAGTTTAGTCTGTTTAATCAAAGTTATTTATCATCCTTTATTTACAAATGAAAAAAGAAAGAAAAAAATTAGATCACAAAAGTACAGACTACCTCATCTACAGCTCAAACCCCTGATATTTTATGAGTCTATTAGATCTTTCCATAACATAAAATACTGATGCTGACAGGCAGTATTGCCACAAAGAAGGTCTAAAGATTTTTACTGTGCTTTTCATACCTGACAAGTGGCAGAAATACGCCACTTAAATGGAATGACAGGCAGAGATCTGACCTGCTGTAATGTGTCTTTCCATTTCAACCATATCTGGGAACAATGAGGCAGTTTAGCTCTAGAACTCTTCTTTCCTAGGTTTTGAAAAGACAGCAAGGAAAATGAGATTTCATATAAGCTCAGAGTAAAAAAGGATTTTGTTGTCTTTGTTGAGGTTATTCATCCACTAATTCAGGTTTCACTTTTGCAAAAAAACTCATTTAACTTCAAGGATTTCTACTGATTTTTAAGTATACATTTAAGTTTCTGAGGACCGGAGAGCTTAGCTACCTCCAGTTGAGCTGTAATGCGACTTTATACATTGCTATAGAAATAAAATTATGACACCTTTGCCTTCAAAGCAGTGTGCAAATGCCAGAAGTGATGGCACAACTCTTTCTTTTCAGCAGCAAACAAGCAAACCAGATAAATGGACTCAGGTCTAAAAAAATTTCACCATCATCATCAGGATCAGCTATCAGTGTTGACCGCACTTTGTGGGAATAGCACGGGTGTCAAGCAGAGCAACAACTGTCTGGCAAGCCTAAATTGTTGTGGAGCATGCTGTCTTCTCTCCTGGGTATCAGGTCAGGTGTTTTCTAGTTTTTATCCTTATTGATAGAATTTCTGTTCTGAGGATGGAGTTACTTAGATCTTATCTTAAATCTAAGCAGCTCCTACCTGATATTGGATTGAATGATTGAAAAGATGTGCCCTGTGATGCAGCACCCTACCGGACCAGTGGCACTGGCTAATTTGGACTTCAGGACACACTTAAGGAAGGAGAGGAACAGTGTATCAGGGTGACAATCCAATTAGCTCAATAAAAGCTGAAGTCAAGGCCCCAAAAGTTCTTGTCAGTATGTTAGCAAGGATGTTTAGCTTATCTTGAGCAGCATCTGCAATGTGCTGCAGCTCAGCTCTGTTTCTACCACTTAAAAAAAGGAGAACCTGAAGCAGCCCTTCAGCTGGAAACCAGAGTCCTCTCCCTGGGCTCCCTCGCACTCCTGTAGACCCTCCTGGAGTGTGGAGCTGCCCATGGGGCTTGCAGCCACCACACTTCAGTTCTCTGGGGTCAATGCACTGTTAGCAGCAATGTAGTTACCTTCTACAGTGTCATCATGTGAGCAAAGGTGCAACAGCATTTGACAGCCATACCGAATCATTCCTCACTATGTTTACTTTGCACAGGTCACCCCTTGTCATGTAAATTTTCCAGATAGAAGTAGGAAAAATAGGAGCAGAACAGAAAAGAAAAGCTCTCCTGAAATGTGAACAGGATTTTCCTCATCTCACCAGATGGCATGGTAAAAGTAAAATCCCTTGCAACCTCAGTAGATCCATTTTACTGTAAGTTTGCAGAGCCCACTGCCCTGTTTTCCAATTTACACACACGCTCCCACAGAACAAGAGAGTTTCCTTTGAGGATTATAAACACTGGACAAGACTCGATCTTCCCTCAGTAAATTTATAAATAATAGCTTTTATGGTGTCGTGATTTTGTCCCTTTCTATCATAACAACCATACCAGCATCAATATATGAGGCTCCAAAAGAACTGCAATCCTGCAGTGGCAAAAGATATGTCACATCCAACATGTGATACTTGTCCTGCCTTTAATTCCAAGGAAAAAAAAGCCATTTCCATGTTTGCTATAAGCGGCTTCCCTCATACAAAGGGTCAAAACCTCAGGATTGTAATTGTAGTGCAAACCCAGGGAAGGCAATTTATTTCTTCAGTTAGTATTAATGGGATGGGAATCTGGCCACCAGGGACTGTGATGCTGTAAAATATGCAGTAAACAATGATTTCATTTATATGAAGAATGAATACTATATTGAGTTAAATATTAAATGAAGAATGTATTAAATATTAAGATGAAGATTCTACACATGTATTATTTGTTGCAGATAAAAATAACTGCATATATAGTTGAGATTAATTCATCCACTATTTCAGAGGCTTCACGTCCTTTAGGGAATGTCACAAATCCAGACACAGTCCCAATCGCTGGATTTTGTATTTTTGTGCAGTATATCGACCTAAGAATTTTACTTCCATGCAACTGCCACCTTACAGATGTGTGACTACATCTCATACCCAAAATCCTACTTTCCTCTATAGCATAGCACCAAGATCATTTGTTTGGGCTTGTAAAAGATCCCTCAAACAGCTTTTGGCTCTTCCGCAGTGTATCTCTCATGGGAGATAATCTCCTAGAGAACAGGACTCTCCTAGAACAAGGGGACAAAAATGCGCATGGTGGAAGCAGCAATCTGAGATGCCTCTGAAGCATTTTATTAGAGTTTTCCCCTCTCTACCCCCCTTCTTATGCCCTTCTCTCCCTTGAGTCTCTCCTTGATGATAGTCACATCAAGAGTGAAATTTTACTTTTAGGCCATCTTCAGATAGATGATGGTTGTGCATGTTAGTCCTTGGAGGGTAATTAAACGCAACAGCTGAAAGCTGTATTGTACTTCATTCTCGCTCCATATGGCTAAACTTTCTTTTCCCAAAACTAATCTGACATTTGCTGATTGAAGATTGTGTAGTGGAATATGCATTTAATTTGTGCATAGGTTACATTAGAAACTACTTAGGAAAAAAATTACAAACTGCAGCACTGGTTCTGAGGGCATGATACTTTCTCCTAATTTCTTTCAGTGTGATGACAAACTTTTCTGCGAATTTTCTGTGCCCTGAAACAATTTTCCTAAATTAATTTTCCTTGGTGTGACTTAGCAATATGGTCAGATTAACTAATCTGTTGGCACGGTTACTGTTAAAGGGCATATTCTACTGCAAAACATCAGACCCTGGAGGACACCAAGATGAAGAATTTTATGATCCCCGGTAAATGACATTCATAATCACAATTGTTTACTCTTTAAGCCAAATAAAATTCATTAAATAAACTTTTCTTTATATCAGAGTCTCTCCTTTGTTTGGACAGATGAGGACAGCGTGAGATCTCTCAGGACTGCATCTTTCTTCACAAGCCATGTCCTTCAATACAAAGGACCTTCATGTCAAAATCAAAACTTAAGCCACCCTTCATCACTTGAGCTATTTCACTAAAAACAAGATCAGATATGGGGGGTTTTTACAATCACAACAAAAATTTTTGTACCATATGAAAGGGATGCTCAAAATTGCCAAGACCTTTGCCCCTTATTTTGCCAAGATAGCCTCAAGAGAAGATACTTATTCCCAGCAAGCTTTCTTGAAGGATGTGTTGCAGAAATTTTTCTTAGTGAATTCATTAGCTTCTTGAATGGGATGAATAAAGTAAAAATCCAGTCGTGTTCTGGAGGAATTTTTGCAGGTGTATTTATGGGAAGCAAATGACTTAATTAAATACGTTACTCTGCAGCAGTGATTTCCACACATAGGTCATTTTAGGAAGGAGATCACATTTTAATTGCCTACACAGTTCTAATATATTCTTTGAGAAATATCCTCCCTTAAAAAATACTCATAATGGAGTGATTTTACATCCAAGGTAATTTCACAGTGGTTCCAGTACTTTCTCAAGCCTCTGTGAAATCTTAAGTTCAAAACGCACCTGAAATTTCACATAGAAGCTTCAGATCTCACAGAAAACAACCGAAAAACAAATGTGTACAAGAAATTTCAAATCAGAATAAGCTTGCTGTGTTTAGTGCCAGAACTCCTTTAATTCAACACTGACAAACCACACTACGGTACTCTCCTCATTGGTTTCATCTTCTAGATCTGCTGGTTCAGTGTTTTGTCTTCCTCCCTCTTTCTTGGCTATAACCCTTCTCAGGTCAGACACTACCAGAAGGTCAGCAACCATGACATCAAGGGATTTGGGTTCTATGATCTGACACAAATTTTTGGTATGATGTTCAAAAGCTTTTCGATGCATTGTTGTCATCAAAGCTGGGATAACTTTTTTGAAGACAACTGATTTCGTAGTGTACTTGGGACTCCGCAACTTCTGTTTCTCTACATGGATCTTCCAAAGAGTCCAAGGAAACTGAAATTCATATTAGCTGACAGGAAAGGTACACAAAGATCCCTGATGTATTCTGTCTTCCTACTGCTTCTGACAAATTCTGAAATATTCATCCATCTTGCACCTCACCCCGTCAAGGGCCCCTTTTGTTCATCAGGCAAGGCCCTGTGGAAATGCATCTGCTGCTGCTCAAGCCTCAGTTCACCACCTCTGAGAAGAGACATGAAGTTTTGCTAACCTGAGAATAGGTACTGCTGCTATCTCTGCTCTGATACCTAGAGAGCCCAAGAGAACAGGAATTTATGTTAACTGCTCAGATGGGTAAGCTTCTCAGTAACCATCGCATGCTTTTCACTGACACACAACCACCTTTTCGAAAGACACCAGCATTTCTTAGTCAATTCTTCTTAGCTCAGAAATGTGAACCTGGCTGTACTGCTAGACTTGATTGCCTTTCCCTAGCGACATTCATGGTTAAATTTCCTTCAATCTACAATGCAACCAGCTCCTACCCAATGTAACGTGGTCCCATCGCAATAACATCCTCATTTCCAACGTCACCTACGCTCTCTTTACTTACACCACCTCCCTGCTTCGTGGCAGTTGTGGATGCTCCCACTGTAGACCTACAAGTCCACATCATTTATATCAAAATCAGCGCTATCAGAACTGACTTCCAGACTCACATCCTTCACTAAGTTTCACAGCACCTAAAGTCACTTTCACAAAGACTATTAATAATAGTAATCTTCCATTTATTCTTAGTTTTCCAAACCGTCTGCGGGAATCACAAATGCCTCAGCACTGTCATACAGTTTGAAGGCATATCCACACCATTAACAAGCAGTTCTTTAGTGACCTTTGCATCGTGGGCCTGATCCCCATGACACAGGAGATGATATCTAATTGTCCCTTTTGGCTTTCAGTACTGTGAAACTCTACGTTGAACATTCCTAAGAGTACACTCTTGCTATCTCAGACAAACATAAACAGTGCTTATTTCTCCTTCTCATATCCCACATGGTAAATTAAACCCCTTCAGTCTTAGCTGCTTAAAATATAAAAGGATGTATATCCACTGGGGGAAGAGAGGAAGAAATTAGGCAAACTGAGGTACACCGTTTTCATTTTAAAAACACATACATTTGCCATTTTCTCCACACCTCCAATCAGCATGTCAGAGTAAAATCCTAGTATTATTCCCTGGAATTGAACAAGAGTCCTTGGAAACAGAATTCTGCTTATATAAACCATTACTGCATGTCAGGATCACTTCAAACTATTATTTGGATATAACCCAGAAGTGTCGCAGTAATTCAGTCCCAATGCTCACATGAGAAGCTTTTGGAAAGGGTTTTGTACTGCAGAGCACTGGCAGACCGAAAAATACTGAATAGTAGCCATTCTTTTTTTTTTTCCTCCTTTTGAGCATTTCCTTTCCTTTTTAAACATCCTATGAAATTAAGAAAAAAAAAATAATCAGTGCAACCTCCTCTAGGAAAACCAAGGTTACATTTTCTTATATTTTTTATTACACGTTGAATTTTACTGTGACAAGAATGGCATTCAATGTGCTCTTTTCAATGCTTTGAAGAAGTTTGAAAGGTTTATTCTGCTTTGCTATAAACAGCACTCTGCAATATTCCCCATATAACTTGGTGCATAAACCATGAACTGAAAGAGATTACAAAGAGTTAATTTATTTTTACTAAGTCTCTGCAGCAGGGGAGGCCGTTTTACTCATATGAGGTAATAAAGTTACAGCAATATTTTTCTTTTCTGATTCTTTACATGCATTCTCCCAAGATAGAAGATACCCAGGGTATTTTTCAGGGTCTATGTATATTGTTGGTAATTTTATTCATTACACGTTTTGGAAGAATGAGCTTCAGTAGTACATGTGCTATTATACCTACACATGCACACCCATGGTGTGACACAAATAAATTCAATTTAGTAACATGGGCTTTTTTTAAGCTTGGGAACATTAACTTCCTCTAAAATTGTTATGCTGTTTTCCATCTTGCTGGCTGAATACTGTGGGATGAATTTGTATTTGAGGTTTAGTTGATGTCTTATAGGGCCTGATTCTTTATAAATTTAGCCCAGGCTGCCCCTGGTAGCTCCGCAGAGGCCAGTGGAATTGCACTGGTGTGAAGGTGGGATAAGAGACAGGAATCACATATGCATGTATAATTACAAGCAGTGAGTGATTTGCACTGGGACAGTACTTTGCCATACTATGGCCTGATCCAAACCCATCTGTAGCCCAGAGCAAATGCTCTATAGCTCTGGATTACACCTAGGGACCTCATATTTAGGGACTTCCCTCTGCAAGGCTGTAGCTATCAGTTGCTAGTGTCTTATATATTGCATCGCCAGCATCTGGGCTAAAAAAGCCCAGTGGGGTGGTCCTCACTCCAAAAATCTTGCTATTTAAACTGTAGTGTAACTGCTCTATGAAATGCACTTGGGAACATCTTGGTGCATGAGAGGCCCTGAAAAGCACCAGTGGTTCTCTTACTCCCCCAGATACATGATTCATATCGCACCAGGGCCATTAATCCTGGCTTAGTCAGATGTGGGGAAAAAAAAAAAAAAAAGAAGACATATACTGTTGTGCAGCTTTTCTTTTACTGAGTTAGGACTCCTTCTCTTGTAAATGAACTTACGAGACACCAGAACTATCACGCTGTCTCTGGTGATGTACAACGCCTGTTTGCACAGTGGTATTGTGCTATTACTATTCATTTTGATAGTGTGTTTCCTTCCTCTCCCTGTAGTTGGTTCATCTGAATTGTCGCCAAGATGGTTGCCTTGGAAACTAATTAAGGAAAGCCTTTGGTTAGAAGCAGAGTTTGAAACATTAAACTATTTGAGAGACAGATGCAGAAATTAAGGTAATGTCTGCTAAGATGAAAGGGTTTATCCTTTATATGGAGAAGAAAGAACCACATTAAATGCTAGGACTCTAACAAAGCAACTTCTATACAACACTGATTTTTAAAACCTGGAAGAGATGTGTGAGTGAGGGATTTTAAAATCAGCCAGGGGCTTAGAAGAGATGATGAAGATTCCCAGAGCTATTAGGGATGGGGAGATGGATAAAGACAGTGGGACAAAAAGCTGAGGAGATCACATGTTGAGCAAATTCTAGCCAGCTCTCCCTTTCCTTCAAATACTCTGCATCTTCAAAAGACTTCTTGTAAATGTTGTTTTTGAAAAATACCAGTAGAGCTAACGAAAGACAAAACTCTCTCCCCACAGTCCAGGTATGGCACGAGAAGCCCCGGTGTGTACATTTGTTTCCGAAGTATATCAAATGCAGGAGTGAGAGGCTATTGCAAATGGCCCTCAGGCTCCACTTTTCTACCGAGCCTGTCAACAAGGGTAACAATTAGTGCCAGCTGCCCAAGCAGCTCATACGATGTGGGGACAGGCTAAACAAGGAGCCCTTGGAGGGCTTCCTAAGGGCAAACACACATGCACGAATTCTGCGCACTGAAAAGCTGCGAAGAGAGGCGAACTATGTGGCAAATTGTGCTTTTACAGCTACCTATTAACTGGAGTTCAAAGCAAATACAACCCCTCTATGAGCACGATGGTATCAATAACCGTCTCCAGGATAATGTTCAGGAGAATGGTTGACTCTACTTGCAGCAGTGTAACTGAGAAAAGGTTTTGGTTCTCTGTACATTTAATGGCAATGCAGAAGTTGCCATATAAATATGTCTGTAGTTACACAAAAGTGTACTACAAATGTTGTGGTAAAAATATGCAAAATGATCAAAAGCAGATGCATGTGTGTGCATTGGTGTGTGTATTTATATCCCATGAATTATCATAAAACATAAAATGAGTAATTGCTACTATTGCAGACAAAAACTCTAATGGTGACTTCAGGTTCATATGCCTCTGGCATAAGAAACCAGAGTTGCTTGGCAGCGGTCTTCTACATACAGCAGCTTGCACATTTATGGTGAGACATTTTGTATTAATTATTATTATTACTGATCAGATACATTTAAAACTGTGCTTTAGTATCTTTTGAACGCTTTTAAGCTTTGTGTGCCATTACCTCAGTCATTCTGCAGCATGACTAATACTCTGTTAAATTCCTGTCATTTGGAACCTGCCTTGTATGAAGTCTGGATGACGGCTTTGGAAAGACATTACTATTTACAAGATAGAAATGGTCTCATCAGGTAAGTGTGAAATGTGCTGTATGTGGGGCAGATTAACCCAAAATGTTACTTCTCTCTGTTTTAGCACTCCATCACTGGCCCTTAGTTTTCCAGCTGATAGGAGCAGGCCCTTCAAGGCAGACATAGCTGTCACTTTTGACACATGCTCATTTTTTACTTGCCTACAGTCCTGAGGGTGACTGACCTAAGTAATTCCCCTTTCCTCCCCATATGCCCATACAGACCTGTGAGCTGCCAAAACTCTCTGGATGTGAAGGGAAAGAAGTGACCTTTCACTCTGCTTTAGATCTCAGTTTCAATAACACCCATGGGCACCTAATGAAGAAATGTCCTGAATTTTAAGTTTCTAGTTTATTAGAAACATGGAAATGAACTGCACCAGTTTCCGAGTGATGTTACTCAACATGGTACATATCAGATACTCTCTCGGATCCTCAGCTGATCCCCCTCTGCTCCGCACAGCTCCACGCACGGGGTAACATCGGGCCGTGGCAGCGAGCCCCGGCGAACACGGCAGGGCCACGCTGCTCTGGGGGCTATGCTCCATGCCATGCAACACCTTCAGAGACACGGCATCACTGGGGTTCATAAGCAAAGCAGAAGCTGAAGCTACCTGCAGCTCTGCTCCTCCCTCAAGCATCCCACTGTGTTTATAGGCAGTTATTATATTTTTAATTGCTACAGAGAACACAGGCAAACCCACACCAGACTATCTGTTTATAACGTAAGACATAAAACCAGGAAGCTTCCATGAAAGCGGTGTTGGTTTTTTCACTTACATTTTTCCTTATTGTTCTTGTTTTTAATGACTACCGGTCAACCGAATACTGCAGGTTTGTATTTATTCTTATGACACCCCAGATGTGAAAGCTGTTGTGCAGTGAGCACGCTCCTCTGAGACCTGAACAGCTCTGAAGTGGGATGCAGCTGTGGTGGTACTGAGAACCTGCAGACCATCTTCCTAATCTCAAAATTTCAGACTCAAAGGTCAAGTCATAGTCAGTGCTTGCACTGGACAGAGTTCAGTCAATCAAGTTACCCTTCCTAATCCTACAGACGCTTTACTTCAAGTCTTCTTTGACAGTTTGACTGTCATTGTAAAATTTTGGGGACTGCATTCTCTACTGTAATATTGCTTCTGCTTTGTGAGATGCCTCCACTCAATACAGACATTGCCTTGGAGCCTAACCTTTATGGCTATGTTGGGAGATAGTGTCCTTTTGATAAAAGCATGCAGTCTCTGGAATAAACAGGTCTTTTGTAAAGTTTCACCATTTTGATCCTGAATGGAGTTTCTTCCTCCTTATTTTCCCTTAGGAGATTTTCTTCTAAATGGACATAAAGCCACTCTAGTCTGAAATACAGCTTGTTATCTTGGGAATAAGAAAAACATATTTCTTAACTCAAAAACATGTCTCTAAATACACAGTTGAACAGGCTAAAGCTTACTGTTAGTTCTCAGCAGAAAATGTTCTGTTTATGAGAACAAAATTTTATATCTATCTGCGAAGGAATACTGGAATATTTTAGCATCGAGGGACAAGAAGTGTGGGGAGCTTATGAATTTTGCATGACATAAGTGTTGCTATCTGTATGCTTGAGAGGCCACTGGATGATTAAATTGGATATAGTTTTGTTGTGCAAGGAAGGATATGGATCCACATGCTCAATGGTTATAGAACTATAGGGCAAGTGAACAAACAGATGGTAACTCAGAGAATGAGTATTAATCTCTCTGCTTCCCCTTACTCTGCAGCTGAAGAGACAGGGACAGGGGTGATTTGGGCAGGGTATGCACCTCTAGGACACAATCACAAGATTCTCTGGGAGGTGAATGAAACCAGATGCTCTGCAGAGTGAAACCTGGCACAAAACAGGTTACCCAGGCAGAATCGGAGCTGAGGTGTCCTCTTTCCCCTACCATAATTTGCGTACCACAGGGAGACAGCTGGGAGAGATCCTTTCCTGGGTACCAGCCAGCCCTCAAAAAAGAAATACTTCCTATGAAAGGTTTCAGATCTTGGAAACACAGGGACATACAGATGTGCCAGATGCTAAAGGCATATGGAATACTCAAGGTCACTGACTCATGTGTCTGTATGTTGCTGGAGGAAGATAGAGAATATTCCAGCAGGACATGAAGTCTCTGAAGAAAATCCTCAGATGTGTAATTGTCTTTAGATAAGCCTATGCTTTTGGAAGAGAGGTATACCCTGGTTTGAACTACTTGAAAAAAGCGTGAAAGGAAGAGAACTGCACACACTGACTGGCCTGAAACAGGAGAAGAGGTCACTCTTATTTAATCCAAGCACTAACACAAAGCCATGAGATGCGGTTTCTGGAGCAGAGAACTGACAAGCTTGCTGAATGGCCTGGCCAAGAGCCCAAAAGTCTGATAGCAAACTCAGCACGTGTGTAGACTCTTTAGTGGTTTACAGTCTGTCTATTTCTGTTATGACTTTTGTTCTCGAGTAAGTCCTCTTTAAGCTTCTGAAATCCAGGGTCACTGGCAAATGCTGCTGTTGTCCCTGAGAAAACGAAACGGCAGGTGCCACACATCCCCACACTAAAGCCCCTCTCTGCAGGGAGGCATCGCTCCCAGAAGGTGATGGGAGGGTTGACCTTTGAAGATGTGCTCCTGAGAAGGCCGAAAGAGGAAAAGGGATGAAAGGCAGCTGGGTTGAGGCAGCCTATGCCAGCCCTCTGCAGGACAGCATTCGTCCATCAGTACTCTGCCATAACAGGTAGAGAGTCTTGGCTTCCCTTTGCTTTCACTGGGAAAAAGCTCTTCAAAGCCACCCGCAGTTGTGCAGTCAGCATGCTGTTAACATGTTCAGATGTTACTGCCTCTTAGCTGAGCAGACGTTCTAGACTCCACACAAAGCACTGATTTGACTTTCTAAACTGCAATAAAACGCTAGATTTGAAATATGCAAATCCAAAGTTATCTTTCCCCTTAATGTTATGCTATCAGCAAACACAGTTGGCTAAAAAGAAGACAACTCACCACTCCCTTAAGCAATCTGGCTGGATGGATTTAAGTACCACACATATTTGTGAGACTTTTTAACTACTTTATGAGAAGATAACAATGTAAGCAGAGGACATGGAAGTAAAAGCCTAAAACCAAGAAATTGTTCAGCTATCATAGAACAGAATCAAAGAATAGAATTGTTTGGGTTGGAAAAGACCTTTAAGATCATCAAGTCCAACCACTAATCTAGCACTGCCAAGTCCACCACCAAACCATATCCCTAAGCACCACATCTAGATGTCTATTAAATACCTCCAGGGATGGGGACTCAACCACTTCCATGGGCAGCCTGTTTCAACACTTGACAACACATTCAGTGAAGAAATTTTTCCTGATATCCAATCTAAACCTCCCCTGGTGCAACTTGAGGCCATTTCCCCTCATTCTATTGCTTCTTACTTGGGAGAAGAGACCAACCTCCCCCCCCCCAGCTCACCCCTCCTGTCAGGCAGTTGTGGGGAGCGACAAGGTCTCCCCTCAGCCTCCTCCTCTCCAGGCTGAACACACCCAGTGCCCACAGCTTCTCCCCATCAGCCTTGGGCTCCAAACCCCTCACCAGCTTCGTTGCCCTTCTCTGGACATGCTCCAGCCCCTCAATGTCCTTCTTGGAGTGAGGGGCCCAAAACTGAACACAACATTCAAGGTGCAGCCTCACCAGTGCCCAGGACAGGGGCACGATCACTTCCCTGCTCCTGCTGGCCACGCTATTGCTGATACAAGCCAGGATGCTGCTGGCCCTCTTGGCCACCCAAGCACACTGCTGGCTCATATTCAGCCGGCTGTCAATCAGTACCCCCAGATCTCTCTCTGCCAAGCAGCTTTCCAGCCACTCTTCCCCATGCCTGTAGCGTTGTATGGGGTTGTTGTGACCCAAGTGCAAGACCTGATACTTGGCCTTGTTGAACCTCATACAATTGGCCTCAGCCCATTGATCCAGCCTGTCCAGGTCCCTCTGCAGAGCCTTCCTACCCTTGAGCAGATCAACACTTCCACCCAGCTTAGTGTCATCTGCAAACTTGCTGAGGGAACACTCAATCCCCTCATCCAGGTCATTGATAAAGATATTAAACAAGACTGGCCCCAATACTGAGCCCTGAGGAACACCATTTGTGACTGGCTGACCAGAAGATATTTTAGATATCAGAGGCACCAGCCTGGGATCTGCTTGGGCAATTATTTGTTAAGTGAATGGTCCCAGTAAATAAATGGGACAATACTCATAAAATGTGCTGCATAACTGGAGTCCTCTTGTTAGACTGCTGCAAAGATAATTAGTACTAGAGTATGTATCTCAGAAGGTATGTTTAGTTTGCTTTACTATCTAGCTTGGATTCCTAAACAAAAAGTTCTAAATCTATTTTTGATACTGCAAATTCAAACAATTTTGCTCATGAGTATCTTCAATGAAATTAAGTAGAAGTAAGTCATATTACATCAATAGGGAGACATATGACATAGTATTTATGTGTGAAAATGTCTGCAGGATTTGGTTGCAAAGCAATGGACTGATAAGAGTTCAACTGGTTGGCTAAAAATACAGTCCTAAAATCCAACTGCAAGAAAACTTGCAGATCTTTTAGAAATATTTGAGATAATTTAGCATAAGGATTTCATGGAAATATCACAATTTTGTTTAAATAAAGTTCAAAAGATGGCTAGTGGGCATGATACAGCAAAAGAGACATCTAACAGTACAGAGATGGGCTATATACACTAAAATAGTGACAACAGAAAGGCCCTGATTATGCAAAAGATTGAGTACTGTACAGTGTACTGTAGAGTTTGGGGGAACCTGGAGCCCCAATAGTAAATATTTAGTTACACAGGTGCTAATCACAATGATAGAAAGATCAATCAAACATTTAAGAAAATTACATTTCATTAGATTTGAGTTCAGAATGCTTGCAGAAGAAAAGAGTTCGCCAGTTATTTGCTATATGGTTTGCTTGGTACGTAGCTTTCATTTTAGGCACTGGAATGGTTTGATTATTTTTTTTTCTTTCACTTGCACAATACAAGAAAAAAAAGAGAACAAAATGTAAAAGGAGGTAGAAAGATCAAACAAAAGGCTTGTTCCCCAGCTGAGAGCGGGCCCAAATAGCTGTTTAAGCTTGGCTCAGGAGTGCTCTCCTGCATCATTTTCAGAAGAGCAGGCTGTGGGTATGGAGTTTTGCATCTTTTGCAAGAAAATGAGCAAATCGAAAAAAAAAGTTTCTTACACTTTGCTGTATGAATTTCCCTAAAGACAGCACTCACCATATTGGCTAAAAATAGTGTAAAATGCAATGCTATGTATTAGTATCACAACCATTCTAGCTGTCAAGAGTTACAGACCAGCATCAGCTTGTGCTATATTCTCTTGAGCACCTCTCTCCTTCCTGTTGCCCTCTGTAACCAGCAGCTATGGGACCTGGCACTGACTACAGCAATTCAGTCCCCGCAGGCTGGCCCTCAGTGGTACACCTCAAGGCTCGACAGGCACTGAATATTTTGAGAAGGAACTCGGCGAATATAGCTTTTGCATTTCCCAGGGTTTACGGCAGTGAGGTCAGTTTGCTAATAGTTTACAATACAACATTTCTCAGAGATATGCTAATGCTTCATGAAATTTAAATGTTACTTTTGATCTAGTCCATACTAAAAACCCACAGTTAAATTTATGAAGTGGCAATAATCAGAGTTTTTCAATCTTAGTGCAAGTGCATTCCCACATGCCTACGAATAAACAAGCAGCACGGATTTGGTTCCATACCAACACCAGTTTTGCTGTGAGCCCAGGCAGCAGGGAACTGTCCTGCTTCTGCTCCCTGCGATGTGGATCTGTTACTACACCTCTTCAGATCTACAGCACAGCCAGCGGCACAGGCATTCTGGGTAGCACCCTGGGATGGCCAGAGGGTACAGCCATTCCTCTGGGGCAAAGCAAACACTGGGAAGGTCATAGCAATAGCAAAACAGTAACCCAAAAGTTGCATCTTCCCCAATAAAGGTGTTTAGACTCTATCACCCACAATTCAAGCCTGTTGACGGCACTGGCTGTGCAGAAGGAAGGGCTTTATGTACCAAAAAGTGCTAATGAGCCATTTGGACTACCAGCTCAATTTTTCATTAGCAATATTTCCATTTGGGAATTCTTTAAGATGAATCAGAACTACTTCACTGGCTTTTTATTTCTTGTTTCATGTTCCACTTAACAAACTGCACCTGTCTTGCAATCCCTACAAGTAGCCCCAATGCCAGTAATGTTACTCTGGCAGCTGAGATTTTAGGTTCTTAACCTACTTAAAAATAATTCATTATTAACATTTGGGAAAAAATATCACAGAGACATTTCCTGGTAGGTTACACGTAAGTGCTGCCACCAGCTATGAGCATCACCGAGGCATTTTAATTTTACTAGGTAACCGGCCAGTTGCTGGGACTCACATCTCAATAGATATTTAATTACTTTCTAGAAATAGACAGTTCTGGAAACATTAATGATGTCTGTCACAGAGAGATCATAATTTCTGAAAAGCATTTACCTGTTCCAAAATGGTGTTGATTCTGTCTACTTCACAGTCAATTAAGTATCTTTTTTCTTGCCGCCTGTCCATCTCCTCTATAATTCTTCTGAACTCTTGAACATCCTTTATGCTTCCTACAGATCTGGCTGTCACTTGCCAGTTGTTCTGTACTGCTGCTTCCATAATCGCCTGAAGAATGGAAAATCCTGTAGGGGGAAGAGACAATGCAAACATTTGAAAACAGAACAAAAATAAAAACTATTTTGAATGTTTGACAACGGGTTCACAAAAGCTTGCACCACCTAAAGGGACACAGACTAGCCTGCAAGTGCTTCATTACTTGAGAAAGCAACAGTGTAGGGACCAGTTTCTTCTTCCAGCTATGCCACTGCCAAAGTCACTGACTTCAGCAGAATTGCTTGGCGGTATATTACTGTGAGCTGTATCAGAATCTGTCCAATATATCATATTATGATCCTCTCAGGGATGTTTATGGTCGTGCTGGGGTCTGTGCCAGCTGAGAATAGGAGCCTGCAGCCATTACTTGGGCAAAAGTCCATCAGCTTGAAGAGCCGGACAGAAGGGGTAATTTGCCTGTGCAGACTGCAGCAATGGGTCATTAACTGGCAAAGATCCAAGCACTGCACAAGAATGCCAATTAAGTCATTGTACTGGTTATTGGAGCCACAAACCACAGGAGAGTATTTTACTGATACTCACTTTGGTTTCAAAAAATGTTTTTAAATATGGAGTCTAGCAGCATTAACCACACTTTCAATGCTTTCATTAAGGTAATACCAACTCATTTAGCAGCCTCAACAGAGAGAAGCAGCACAGAATGACCAAAGACTGCACAGTGGGAAATTACACAAGCAAACAGCATTTTATTTCTTGTGAACAGCCGTGCCTCGGTGGCAGACAGAACTCAAGTCAAGTCCCTAAGTGAAAGGTGGTGGAACTGGGAACGGTAATCTCCAAGTCATGTTACGTCAGAGTCATCAGACATGGATGTGCATCCCTTTATTATAGTATGCAGCCAGGAATTTGGTGAATTACCTGCTTTGATTCAGGAAATTAAAAATTTTGCATAGTTCTAATTGTTTCAAATCTGTGCGGATGCCAAAGACGGAGGTCCCCTACTTCAAACACACAGTGGTTTCCACTGGAGTTACTTTCTACAGAAGCATCCATGTGAGCTGTGTTTCTGTCCAGATAATCTATTTGCAACACTTTCAGTCCAATCATTTAGTCATACTGTGGATTGCTTATCCACAGCCAGATTTGAGAAGCTCAGAATGCCTTCACACACACAAATGCATAAACATACAGGATCAACAATCAATTAATTATGCTCCGTGATAACCAGTTCCCCATGCTTCTGAAACTGAAAGGAGTTTGAGCTACAGGGGAACAACATGTTCACTGCTCCGAATCATACCAGTGGCTAGTCTGAACTCACTCGTATCATTGTAGGGGTATACAGAAAACAAAGAACTTGTGCCGCAGTCTGATCTTCCGTAGCCTGCTGTAAATCTGTAGCTGCTGTCTGAAGCCAGAGGAGCTGCATCATTACCTCATTACAGACACAAACAAGGAAAGTGTGTGATTTTCTAGATTGCAGTTAGATTATTATAATTTACCATGTGACTTCCTCAAGTCTCACTCAAATGCCCTCACTTTCCCTGTGCAGCCTCCTTGAATCTTAATGCTTTTCTTTGTATGAATGCACTTTACGATCCCATGAAAGGTGGTGACAATTAACGTGTACACTGGTTGGGAATTCTTTCTGGCATCTTCTTTCCCCTGAGACTATCGAAAAGGAGGCATTTACATATGTATAGTACAATGAACTCAGTCTTCCTTAACATCATATTTTACAAAAATGGCTGTGATGTCTGTGACAGCATTGTGATTCCATTACACGTAGGAGGAATATCCAAGCTGAAGATATTTGGTTGGCTGCAAATGAGGAATTTTGATGTGGGAACGTAAATACACTACTGGGGATTTACAAATGATTTGTGTACAAAGATGTGCTTTTAAAAAAATATGATTCCACTAAGTAATGAATATTTACAACTTTGTTTCATCATTCATATAATGTCTAAGTATGAACCTTGACTGCATGAAACAGTCCATACGTCTATTTTTTTCACTCCAAATTGAACAAAATGGCTCAACATATTATAAAAAAATGACACTTTAAAAAAAAATCTGTAGCTCTATTTTTTGCTAATAACACATACAAAACTTAAGAACTGTCTCAAGGGAAGAAGTGAAAACGAACATGCTGGAGAGCAGATGCCATCAGTCGACTGCCATGCACCCGGTTTCAGTTAACACTGTTTGAGTCAGAGCTCTCTTTGTCAAACCTTTAATATCTCAGAAGAAATCTGGGCAATTTTCCTAATTTTGTGCAACTGCATGTTTGTGGGGGTGTGAGTGTGTGTGTCTTTGCATTAGTCAGTGGTTACCATTTCAAGAAAGAGAAGAGCAAGGTTACCCACAGCCTTTCTCCTATGCATGAAAATACGATTACAGTAATCTTAGTGTGAAAAAGTTCCAGAGCTTCATAATTTCTGTCTTCTCTACCTCCTGTTTCTCCTTGTCACACCAAGCCTTTACAGTCGCAGTCCCCTCTACCCTTGCCAGTTCTTGAAATCCTCCCTCCGGTCACCATCTGCGCCGTGCCAGCTCGCCTCTCTTGGGCCCTCTCCCTCTCCCATCCTTGCTTTGAGAAGTTCCACTTGCCCTTCCTGCCATGGCTCATTAGGCTGGTCCTCTGACGATCCGTACAAAGCCCACTCCCCTTGCTTTCCAAAAGCGTGGTTCAAACCTCCTGCTTGCAGGAAGGCAGCACGCTCGCATCTTCGCAAACACGCATTCGCTGTTCCCAACCTGCGATCTCTCTGCACACCTATTGCCTTCAGCACCATTTCCTACATTTTACATTGCTACGCATTACGTGATCTTTCTGTAAACAACATGTTCCAGGCTCCAGCTGTACTTTACCATTAAGAGCGCTGTTATATAAGCAGTGTGATTGTTTAAATAAAAGGGCCATTTTTGTCTTCAAATATGAACTTTTCTTTCTCCTTAGCATAACAATGCAAGCTGTGACATTTCAGGGGTACTGCCTGGGCAATGAACGGGGAGATTATATTCCCTGTTCTGTGCATGTCAGTGACCAGACCTGCACACCGAGCTTTTCCATCCCCTACCCTCCAGTAAACATGCCGCACCAATGCTTCACAGGAGATGCTTGCCCCTGAGCACCCGGGAGGTGCTGAACTCTCATGGGTGCCTCTCATCGCATTCACCCTAAAGGAAACCAGCCAGCCATGGAAACTCTCTCTATTTTGTAGTTTTTCTACGGTCTGCATCAGATCTATCTCGAAAGACTAAAAGGACTGATAATTCACCACAGGTCTGTGAAGAAGCCATGCAGGAAAGGCTTCCATTAATACTGCTGCTGGTTTATACTAGTTCAATCGATAATGCCAAAAATATTAGGTAAGACAAGAAAAACTGATGTCCTCCTAGAAGATGACAGCAATGGGATCATCTCAAAACAGGTTCATAATACCATTACTAAAATTCTGAGGTTGTTCATTCTATTAATACAATTCTATTAATACAAATATAGACAACAGGAAAAATTCACTCAGACCCCAATCTGATCTTTCAACCTCTTTTTTCTCAGTCATACCTTGGATGTGAAAAAGGATGGAAGGCATGTATTTTTCTGGAAGCACTGCTTCTGAGGCTAGCTTGCCTGATGGCACCACATCCCTTCACTGCACTGTGTTATTAACATGTTGGCATTACCGATTTACAAATAGGTCTGGTCACACGATGGCGATGTCCATACTCGCCAGGTCATGTAACAGCCCCATATCACGTTCTGGTCCCTTCTAGCCATGTACTGGGGAGGGGTTGTTCCTGTGATCTTTGAATGCAATCTCTCAAGTCAATCTGATCCGCACCTAACTAAAAGCTTAGACAATCCTGGCCTTAGTATTCAAATGCGTCATTGTCTGGCTTATTCTTAAAATATCGATGATTTAAAAGAGCTAACCCTCATCTAAACAGTCTGCAGAATGATTGGGCTGGAGGTAGCTATAGTAATAAAACTAGAACAAACAAGTGCCCAGCTTCTCTCTCAGTGAGCTGAAGCAAATATTTTTAGTTTTGCTGACTGAAGCTTGCAAAGAGGGAAAATATTCAATATAATTTTCCCTGAAAGCAGGGAAAGTATCACTTGTTGCAATGCTATCTCTGTACTTTAAACAACCCAGACAGAATCACATTCTCGGCAATCTTCCCTGCAGCTGGGCTAAGATACAAATTCAGCCAGTATCTTCATACTTCTGCCAGGGAAGCAAAGCCTGTACCTCATTCTTTCAGATCATCCCTTTGACACAAGCATCTCTCAACTGACCCTACTAACACAGGTGAAGAGGACATTTCACTCTTTTGCATCTATGGAAGCTCATGAAACTTTTTCCACATCCATGTAAGCAAAATTAATCTCAGCAGTTTGCTCTGCCATATGAAATTCTATGTACTACATCGTTGAACTTACTCTTGTTTAAGTAACAGCAATCATTAAAGTGTCATGAGTAAATGACCACACTGGAACATCTGTAGCATCACGTGAGCCCTTGCAGTTGGCACCAAAGTAGTTACTGAGAAAAAATTACCACTTACATAAATAATTCTTTTCCTGAATGTTCCTGATAAGATCTCAGACCTCAGCCTCCTATTAGAAATGAAAGAGCGTTTGTTTGCAGTCCCTCTTTCTTTTGCCTTGCTGAGTACTAAAGAGCTTTGAGGGGTATATTTTTCTGCCATGCAGCATGCTCTTGCCAGCTGAATGAACATCAGCTCTGATGTGAATACTTGTCTTTTGAACGATATATCTGGGACATGATACGAGGAACTAAGCTTCTGGCCTACGAGTGAACTTCAGGGATTTAAGAGTGGAGCTGTGTTTGACAAGGGCACGATGAACTCACCAAAAAGGAGGCCATCAAGGCAAGTGCTTCCCCAAGACAAATACAAATTCTATGACGCCAGCTTACATTTCAAGCGTTCCAGGGGTCTGTAAGTTGAGATATACTTGGATATTTTGTGTGTTTGGCACTGAGCCTAGTGCTAATTTAAAAGCAAACAGATCAACATGTTAGGCGTGAGTAAAAAAACAGCGAGGCAACCCAAAACACTCCCCATCATTCAAAATCCAAACGTGTCAGGCAAGTATGCTTCGCACAACCTATGTCTGCTTAACAACGTTACAGTAGGGGAAGAAGCAAGGAACAAGCTACTACATTAGTCACCAGTAAGACATGCAGTAAATGACTTGTACACTGGAGTACTCTTCCAGTCTAACACATTTAAGTTCAAATTATTAAATAAAAGTAGAATAACTGTATTCTATCTGTTTTTGACCTGATCACTTCTAGCTGGTAGCCAGCATGTAAAGTGTTACACTCTACTATTCTGGTAGCAGACAACCTTCTAGACCAAGGAGCAAACACACTCTATTTTTTTCTTCTGCTTTTTCTATTCAGTAAACCTCTAGTTTCTCCTTTAAATATATTACATTACTGCAACCTGCCATCCATAAACAGCGAAATCTACACAAATAGATATGTCAGCTTGGTTGAGTGAATGTGAACTTGCCTGGGTCTAAAGGAGAATTTGCAGGAACCATCTGGTCTGCTTTTGCTCGGGATGGGATACTGCTAAACATGCAGGAATTCTGATCTGCTGAATGCAAGTAAAGCGCTTTTGGGTTTTTTTTTCTTTTTAAAATGGCTCTTTCTGAATGCATTTCACCTTGATCTGTTCTTCCATAACAACCTTGTGTCTAATTCACCCCTCATTTTACTCAAGTTTTAAGTCAGTACAACTCCAGTGTTTTTGAATGAAGCTGTGCCAGTGTAAAATGAGAGTAATGTAGTAAGGGATCAAAGAGTACAATAACCAAGGGCAGACATAAAGATGCCGTAAGCAATGCTGTCATTTCCGTAAGGGACTTATTCATATGACTTTCACAATGATGTGGGCAAGTCTCCTGGTGTAGGACAGATAGGTATACCTCAATAAAACAAAATGATCTGAAGTTTATTGAAAGAGCTGTGTTCTAGTTTTAGCTTTGCTATGCAAATCTTTATTTAAATATTTCCAAGAGAATAATAATTGAGCAATTATGGTTTCTGGATGTAGATGGGCAACAAAACAGATGAGATGGGAACACTTTAAAACCAGAGTATGTTCTGCTTGAGGAAAATATAACAGGTAAACAATCGTGCAGAGAAGGCAGAAGAACCAGCACAGAAAATCAGAGAAAGGAATAATGTATTTTGAGAAGTGACAGAAGGTGAAGAGCGCTGTGTTGTCCAGTGGGCATGGGCTGTAGGGTATCCTCTGTGCACTTATTACTAAGAACCCTTGATACTGATGCTATCAGAAAGCTGACAGAGGTAGTGGTGAGGGCATTCTGTCACCAGAGGATGCTGAGATCTGGGAGACATGGGCCTAGGGGTAGCAGAGAGCCCTCCCAAAAGGAAAACTTCTTTTACATGCAAATGGAAAAATGGTAAAACTACGTTAGCATTAAAAATAATTTAAAAATTAACTTCCAAGCTTTAGGAGATCTGAAAAAAATAATAATTAAAATACTTAAGTACAGAGCAATTTCATCTGTCAAGCTCTACACTGAGTCCAGGGCTTTGCCTCTGTGCAGCAGAGCAGAAAACCAAAAACTATGCAGTAAGCACAGTACTGTCACATAAACACTGGGATGCAAATCTAGGGAGTTCAGTTCCAGTGATATTCCTGCCCAGCACCAGTTTCCCCGAGTGCCCTGAATTCTCCAGCAAGGACGTGCTCCAAGTGACATCAGCAAATTCAAAATAAACCATTTGCTGAGTACAGTCCTGCACCCTCCCCGTGTCGGGAAGCTGACACCATAACCTCAGTACAATATCATAGCCTTGCCCAAATGTAGCCTTCTGTAGTGGCTTCTTTCCCTTCTGTCACCTTTGAGCCCTTCTGTCCCACGACCACACTGTTTTGCAGCCTCACTTACTGCCTCTTTCATGGAGCAAGCTAGAATGAGTCCACACCAGCCTTCAGCTGAAAAGCCTTTGAATGATATAACCAGAAGTTTCTTTGGGTAAAAAAGAAGAAACGAAAATACACAGATATTACCAACCAATTCCTTCAGAACATCAGAGCTGGGTTTTTTTGTTGCTCCTGTCCATTGGTTACTGAAGAAACCAGATCAAGCCACCACGGATAGAAAATATCTCAGCCATAATCCTCTTGATGTCAGATGCAATAAAGCTGACTGTGGTGAGGCCTAAGTGAGATGCTTGGGCCCTAGTCTGTCCTTAACTTCAGGTACATTTGGATGACAGTCTCTTAGGTTCTCTTCCTAGTCCAGAGAGAGATATGCCATGTAATTTTTCTGTGTTTCGAACATTCATGGAAATCAATGTAAGAAAATACATAAAAGCATGAAGTTGTGTAAGGCATCATCATTCACCTTTACCTGCAATTGACAAACTAAAAGAGAACAAAAATCCCAATGTGTTGACTAGCACTCAACTGATGAGGCTAATTACTGCGCGTTAAAAATACATATCTAATTGTGTTTACATATTTATCTCAGCAAAAAGATTCTAATTAGGAATCACAGAGTTAGCAATTATCAGGCTGGAAAAGAAAACCTAACTTGTCTGCAAAACAACTGTAGCACGTTCCATGTGAAGCCAGTTCTCAAAGGGAAAGCTTACAAAACCCAAAATCAGAGCATGCGCAGATGTTGCAAGACGTGGAGAATTTAACTCAACTTGTGGTGACAATACTGACTTTGAGGAGATAGATCCGGCCTATCGTGTGACTTGGGAGAAGAATAGAAAACGAAAAGCCACCCAATAAATAATGCAACAACGTGCTGCTGCTCAGGGCTGAGCCAAGCTGTTGAACCACCTTTCTCAAGGCTGGGCCATGGCCGGTCTGAGCGAGGTGGTGCAATGAACACTGTCTTTATTTCAGAAACAAAAGGTCTGCTCCTGTAGGTAACGCTAATGCTGGCCTTCCCACTGCCGTCAATACAGCTATCTGGATTTCCTTCCTCTCTTCAATGAGCCTGCAAAACTCCTGATGTATCTCTGCCTTAATGACACATTTTAGCCCTGTTTCACTGTTTCAGAAGTACGTCATACGTGGGCCTGTATCTCCTACAGAGTGGTCTACACAACACAAAGCAGTGCACTTCACAGGAGATGTTTTTGCATCATTCAGCTTTCAAAAAATTCTTACAAAAACATTAGTAATGTTAATAACAATGCTAAATAACGCTCAAAGCACTGCAAATTAACTGATTTATTGTCAACATTCCCTTACGAAATAGGCAAATAATAAATTTGACACAGGAGAAAAAAATGATTTGGCCTACCTCATGTAGAGAATTAGTAATAGAGCCCATTTTCAAATTCAGGTTTTCCTGGTTCATATCTAGATTTATTTTTAATTCAAGCTGCAATATAGCTGAACATATACTTTTAAAGATTCCTATTGCCTACAAACAAGCTAGCCACTGAAATTATATAATAAAAACATCAGTATGGTATCTCAGAATATATTTTCCTCGTATCTTATTTGCTAAAGGAAATTGAATAGCTACCTAGCTTCCAGTGAACTGGGATACCGATGGAAAGCGTTATTTATTATTCCAGGTAAAGCTGCACAATCGTGATATAATTACAAATAGAGGAAAAAAAGGAAAGTATTGTGTGAAATTATCATCTGAGGAAGGAAATAAAAATGAATTCTTTTTTAAGCTTAAATAATTTTTTTAAGCCAAAAAAGAATATTAGTGCATTTATTCTGTTAGAGGCAATAAATGTTCCGGAAAAATGAAACTTACCCACTTATCAACAGCAGAGGATTTTGAAAATAGCTAAAACTTGGCCTCACATATCACTGCATTAATCTAACGAACTAAAAATGTAATTTTACTGTATGCTGCAAACTTAAAATTATTGATAACCCAAGTTAATTCTTTACCATGCTATGTATAGGGTTTTTAGCACGAGCATGCAGGAGTATTGCTGACTGCCTTCTCTTAAAAACATGCCTGGATCTGCTGAGTCTAAAAAATGATAAATATTATTCCTTTGAAGAAACAATCACGGGAGATTATGGTAATCAGACTATGAATTGAAATACATATTCATCACAAAAAAACCCGTGGATTCACCTCAGATAAATGTCTTAGAAAAAAATTATGCTAGATGAATTGTCCTCAAACATAGTAAAATTATTCTTTCTGTCTGACCTTCAGTCAATCATGTTAGAAAAATATTTATTCCTTCCCCTAACCTTTATCTACGCTTTCTGTTTCTCAAACTACCTGAGCAAACAAACCTTTTGCCTCTGAGAATTTTCATTAACAGATGCTATCAGACTTTCAAAGTCTCTCTTCATCAACATCTCACCCTTTGGTATCCAGCATTTTAATTGCCCTTGCAGCTGGAATGCGTCTCATGTCTCAACCCGTAAGTTAATTTCCTTTTATTTATTCTGAACACTAAAAAAAAATATAGCAATCAAAGGGTGAGTACCGATTTAAAAAATATTCTGAAATTTAAATGAGTTTTTATGATAATATAAGCGATAATTTATGGATCCATACTCACAGTCTGCATGCGTGTTTCTTTTTAGTCACTCAGTTGGCTATTTCTGCCTTTTTTTTTTGCCAATGGCCAGTAGCAAGGAGCTTTTATATAGCACTATTATTTTTTCAGTACAAGCACTTCTCTTCATAACAATGATGTAGTCATTAATTACGAGGCCTCATATTAATTCCAAACAGGTCTGTATACCTCCTAGGCTACTTGGCAATACAGATTTGGTCTGAATTGGGCTTGAACATACAAGTGCAGTCCTACCTCACTGACCAGAGCACAGAATATATCACCTAACCTGCTTTGTACTGACTCTTTCTGTAGGGAGGCCACAGGATGACAATTTACAAAGTCAGCAGAGAATGAGCATGACATCAGAGGACACCACCTCACCCAGCACAAAAATCTCAGGGGTAACGAGTTACCTTTCAAATAATTTCACGCAGCTGCAGTGGCAGAAGGAGGATGTACCGGCCCAGCACTCTGTATCAGTGACCTAACACCATTACTTCTTGCAGCATTACGTTCTGTGTATTAAAAAGAACTGGTTTATTCTGCAGGGTGGTGACACACAACAGGCTCACATAACCCACAGAGTAGAGACATTGCCAGTCAGGAAAGTCCTGGGTCTTTACCTGCTATTGAAGAAAGATACTAAAGGGGAAACAATGCCTTGCTTTTATTATCCAACCTTCTAATCCTATTTGAGTATTCAAGGTCTCTTTCATTGTATCAGAAATCATTAAGAATTTTAGCATTAGTTATCCCTTCTCTGCTAACACACAGAATATTTTTTGGCTGCTGCTTTGTATTTTGCAACTTCTAAATACGGGCTTGGAGCCAGTAACCTTAGATGGGGGAAAAAAAAAAATCCAGATTTAAGCATCTGTGGTCAGTTACTGAATATATTGTTCCTGATTTAGCTCAGAAAAGCAGCTCAGATGAAATATTAGGCTGGATTATATAGAAATGTGCAAAAATTTCAGCATAAATATTCACTAAGTAGAGAAAGGAATGTGATTCAAAAGTTTAGCTCTGGCTTCATCTCTCCAAATTTCGATGTGCTCAGCTGGGTAAGAAAGGAGAGGGAGGGTGTTCTTGGAGTTGGCTCCACACATCGGCAAGGGATGGGCTTCAGACCCAGACTTCTCTACAGCATCCAAGTTTGTGACTACAGCACT
>NW_009259312.1:3496953-3515067 GCF_000687185.1 Egretta garzetta | reverse complement strand
CCCGCCCCGCCATGGTGCAGTCCCATTTATTTTTTTGCTCCACAAATGGAATCTGCACAGGAAGGCATAACACAATTTTGATCTATCAAAAAAAAAAAAAGGTATAATTACCTACGCATGGACAGAGTCTGTCTAATTTACTGCTCTGATAACTGATGGTTTAGAAATACCAGTATGATGGGTGTCACACAGAAACTGGTCTCAGGGAACAACCTATATGACTTCAAAGGCAGTTTCAGCAGAAGCTCAGCCTTACCATACTTGACCACCTCAGGCAAAAACCGGTCCTGCATATAAAGGACCTGCTGATAAACAGGTGTATACCCTCAAAATTTGTCCCAAAATCAGCATAATGGAAGCGTACACTGCTGGATCAACATAAACATAGAATGGTATCAATAAAAGTTTACGCATCCTTCGAGAACTAATGGCCACTAAATCTTCGTTACCTGCTGCTGGACTATAGACCCATATATATCCATGACTATACAGGAAAACCACTGAACACGTAAAACTGTGTTTCTTAGTTTTATATTATCAATAAACATTAAAACCCGCACTTGTTCTTGCATGTGCATATGGTAAATGGTAAAGATTCTGTTAAATGATCTAGAAATGGAAATAACCAGAGTATTTGAAACAACTAATACTTTTGCCTATGATCCTCTCAGTAAGGGGCTCGCTTCACAGTGCAGGATAGGTAAAATTTTCACGGGTATCTGTCTTTCATTTTCAAAAGTGACTTGGGTAAGACGGTAGGAGTAGTTTTATGGAGGCAATTAAGATGCAGATGCTGAAGAACTCCAGCAGGTGGGATACCTGCACTCCATGGGCTTAAATGGCAGCCAGGCACAGATCTCATTGAGGTGCTTTTCACAATGTGACTGTGTATGTTGAAACCCTAAATCCCTCTGAAAGACCTGTCCTGTGCGCCTTTGGAAATCACTTATGAAAGCAGGGTATGTGCTTCTCAGAATATGCACTCTGTGGCCTGCTTAAAAAGTGGCACAGAATTCTCCACAGAATACACTGTTAATTAGTTATTTCATTGCAGCATGTTCAACAAGTGCACAGATAAGGACTGCCTGTCTAAATGGAATGTACACAGATCTGAGAGCATCAATTATTAGCTTGAAGAAGAAAAGGGAGATAGAAAATTGCCCTCTGAGGTTGCAGAGCAGTAGAGTACAAAAGGAAGGGGGTTGCATGTAAACGGCAAACTCCCCGTTTTCATAGTTTCAAACTAAATCGTTCTTAATGTTTTCTCAAAGTTGTTTTGTAAAATTAGGAAGCTGTAACAAACACATCCTTGGGACCAGTCAGCCTCAGTATTCCAATTATGTTGGGCTTTGCACCCAATTATGCTGCCAAGTGTTTACCATTATTTAAAATGTTTATATGCTATTTGAATATTCAATCCAATATTCAGTGAAACAAAAGAACTCTTCTATTCCATTTGCTCTGATATTATACTGATGCATGACTACTCTTCCATGACTACACAGCCTCACAAATCCAATTGCATGGTTAGCAAACTGCAAGGATAAAATATGCAAAAAGTTTAGTATTATCTAATTTGAAGGAGAAAATAGACAGTGAATGGTACATACAGCTAGAAGCACAAGCACTGGTAGTTCTGATCACTCCATTTACCATTACTGCAGTCATTCAGGCAGAGAAAGATTTCATAGAATGAGGGAGGTCCCTGGTATATAAAGTGGAAAGGTTGTAAGTGTTCTGTGCAAATCAATACTTGAAAACAAAAGGTTCTCATTCTCCTACTGCCCTCCTTCAGCAGGGTAGTACTTGTTGTTTAGTCTTATTTTTTCCCCCCAAATAAATAAGTAAGATTTCTTTATTTTAACAGTTTCTGCCACGGCAATTATCTCTGTGCAGGTATGAAAAGCAAGGAAAAACCAGGTCGGTTGCGCCTGTGAGCAACTGCAGTTGACTTCAATAAAAAATTTCCATCTAACCTTACTAATTATTAATGTACAGATGTTCTAGCTCAAAATATAATGCCTGTGCTTACTCCAGGGAGCTGGTCCCCTCTGACTGTACTCAATACTAACCCTCCCCCTGCAGTGGAATATCAAGCCAACATCTTTCTTTTTACAGTGGAAAGTTCTATTATTGTTGTTTTTGAAAAAAAAAAAGGAAATATTTAAAAAACATTTTCTTTAAACACTGGATTATTATGACTGTGCTATATACCATAGCGTATCAAGGGGTCAAGAATCACATTCTAACTGTGCTGCTACACTTAACAGCTCTCGTCGAGGTTTTAGCTCTCAATGCCAGATTCTCTTGCTCACTGTTTGGAGCGCATCCCATCACTTCACTGATTCCTTTTTTTTTTAATGCAGCAAAAATGTTGTCCCTGTTTTAAAAGGTCTACACTGTGCATGTCTGTCCTCATTCTTTGGATAGCCCTTTTGTCTCTGCCCGCAATGAAAGCCTTGGTGTCTTCATTCCTATCTTTCAGAAATAGCACTGTTGTCTCCCCATGGCTTCTACTCAGCTCATTTACTTCCCCCACTGTGATTCACCTCTGTCACTTCGGATGATGCGGAACTGAGGGAGGATTAAAAATAAAAGCATGCGGAAAGACACAGGGGTGAGACCATGGTCCTACTACCCTGCATTAAGCACATCTCATCTAATACCTCCACTCATTACCCGTTGCACTGGTGGTTCAGGTACCCTAGGATAGCACGTCAGATATTCAGCCTAATGCAAGCACACTCCCAAATGTCCTCTGTACTCAGGACTCCGAAGAGGAGTGGATTTAGGCCATTATTTATCCTGAACAGCAGAAGAGAAACAATTTGACTCTCCAGTTCCTCAGCCTTCCACATAACACCACCGCCTCATTTTCCACATACATTTCCACATATTTATTCTCCTTCTTACATCCTGGAACTGTAACACCTTGGGAGTGAAGCAGGAAGAGAGCTAAATCAATGGTGTATGTTCTAGATCCGCTCTTTCTCATTCCCTGCAGAGTTTTAAAACACTGGCAATCAACACGAGCCTAAATCTGCTTCAGCTAAAGCCATGTGGAATTTCTGTGGGAATTCAGAGATCACTTGAGACTATTCCAGCCATACTCCTGAAGGGATTAGTATGTGTTTTTCCTAAAAGAGTTCACAAAAAGACTGAGTTTACATCTAAGCATATAAACCTGAATGTCAGGAAAGGGCCCAAGCCATTCAGAACTTAAAAGCCAACAACTGCAGTATTTTTCATATAATTCTTCGACTCAGAGATCAGGCTACGGCCACAGAGCCTGTCAACACCTGTAAGAAGTCTTATTTACTGTCTAGACCTGGAAATACTTCTTTTGAAGTGAAGTAATGACAAAGTAATTCACCTAATCCCAATCACCTAATGCCTCTCCAACACTGCTGAGTTCCAGGGAGTTTTGCTGTTCACTGTGGAGGGAACAGCATCAGATGCTATATCAAACTCCTTACGTGGTGAAGCACACATCAGCAAGGTGATTCTGTGATTTTGCACCACACACCCCATAGATTTTCCACTGTGCTGGTGACTTATTATTTCTGGTTGAACACAATAATACAACTCATCTCTTGAAGTTAAAAATTAACTGGTACTGGCCAACTTTAGTAAATTATTAAACATAAAGCAAAACAACATTTTATTGTGTTATACATAAAAAATTGGAAACCACATCTCTTCAGCTCTATTTGTCAGCTTTGCTACTTCAATTTATCTTTCTTGGCTTCCTTCTGATGGATATCTTCAAACACCAGGACTCTAACTCTTACCAGCAGCACTTACCAAAGTGGAAGCTCGTGTCTGCTGACAAGAAGCAAGTATGTAGCTCTCGCAGCATACCAGGAGTAACTTAGATCTTTTAAAAGAGTTGATTTTATTAATGGCCAAAGAAGAGAGAAAGGGTAAATTTGAATCCAGATTATAATCAGAAGTCACAAGAACCAATTCATGGCCAAAAGACATCAGATTCAAGCAGTACTTGCATACAAGAGTACTGCATCCAGCTCTGGAGCCCTCAGCACAAGAAGGACATGGAAGTGTTGGAGCAGGTCCAGAGGAGGCTACAAAAATGATCTGAGGGCTGGAGCACCTCTCCTGTGAGGACAGGCTGAGAGAGTTGGGCTTGTTCAGCCTGGAGAAGAGAAGGCTGCAGGGAGACCTGATTACGGCCTTTCAGTACCTAAAGGGGGCCTATAGGAAAGATGGGGAAAATCTTTTTAGTAGGGCCAGCTGTGACAGGACAAGGGGTAATGGTTTTAAACTAAACCAGGGTAGGTTTAGACTAGATATAAGGAAGAAATTCTTTACAATGAGGGTGGTAAAACACTGGAAGGAGGTTGCCCAGAGAGGTAGTGGAGGCCCCATCCCTGGAAGCATTCAAGGTCAGCTTGGACGGGGCTGTGAGCAACCTGATCTGGTTAGTGGTGTCCCTGCTCACTGCAGGGAGGTTGGACTAGATGACCTCTAGGGGTCCCTTCCAACCCAAAACATTCTATGATTCTATGATACAGAATAGTCTAACAGACTAGACATACCTCCCATTGACTTCTCTAGGACTTCTCAGACTATGTTAAAGCAGTTGTTCCTCACTCATGTGGATGTGGTGGAAGCCTGCTCTTCCTTCCTTTGCTGGATATATAGACTGCATCTCTCTACACTGCATAGTAAATAAAACTGCAACACCTGTATACGACACACACATACTGACCTCAGTGATGTATTGCTAACAGGCCATTTCAAATATCCTTTCTTCCAAAAGTCACATGGATAATACACTTCTATCTCTTCGGAAAGAACCCCAAGAAAAAAAAGGGAGAGATCTTAAAAGACAAAGCATTGCTATGGTGCCCTTACTCTTTTTTTCCCTGGCCAGAGGCTGTGTAATTCATTTCTGGCTGGCTTGTTCTGTCACAAAGAGAATGACCTTTATTGAATGGTCAGCAAATGTGATGGTTTTAACAGAGCCACTGTTGCAGTGAAACTGATGCATCACGACTGCACCCGTGCCCGCAGAAGGTAGAGGCTCCACTGGGTATTGTCAAAGCAGCTCATAGCAGCCGAATGCAGCAATCCAATTAGTGAAACAAGCACAGTTCATGCATAAAGTCACTTCCAGGCACCATTAGAAAACAAGACCCCAATGTATAAAGGTTTGCCTTTTAAGCTACATGTTTCTATTAACTGCAGAAGAAAAAAGGCGGGATTACCTTGCAATTCGACTTGTCTAAAAAGACCAGAGGACAGGAAGGGGCCTCTTCTCCTTATAACACTGTGGCAGAGCTGGCTGCTAGAATCCAACAGCATGCAGTGGTCCTTTATGACCAGGGCCACAGCTGATGGAAGAAACACCAACTTCTCCATCCTCCACAAGGAGTACGAAAAAGCTTGCTTTCCTGGCAGGGTAATTTTTTGTCACTTAGCTTAATGGGTTTTGGAGCCTTCATCCTATTGCTTAGGATTTTTGCTTTGAACACTGAACAGAAAAAGGGAAAGTTCTCATCAGCTATAATGGGATTTTTATCATGGTATTTCTAAGGACTAGTGAGAGAATGAATGATACATGCCATCAGGGCTAAGAGATAAGACAGTCCCAACATTAGATTTTGTCTAGGTTCACCTATGCCACCCACAAAAAATACTCTCACCGCTAGAAGATGCAACTATGTACCATGGCTTCTTTTGACTCCTGTGGTGCCGCAGCACTATTTGTCTTCTGTATGAGATGAGACACAAATACCAGAAATTAAGCTGACTGTCCGGAAAGTACCATGCAAGAAATATGATAGCAAGCAAACCTGACTGCTTCTTGCCTGATGGTTCTTGCATCTGGGTGGAACCTACTCTCAACAGCCTTAGCTCTTAAATAGCTCCTTAAATAATGTGTCATTACTCACTTTGCTAACTTGCTGCTTAAGTGAACAATGTTTAAGACAACTACAAGGATAATGTGTGATCAACACGATACAACAGCACGCAGAAGTCATAAGGACACGACTACAGTGAGCAGAAACCAAACCAAACATGAAAGTTTGCTCTGCTCCTGAACAATTTTAATCAAAACCTGTTATGCTTGTCTTAGCAAAATGCGTTAATGGTAATTTCATGCTTTTTACTTAGGACATGTTTAGAAATATCTATAAATGATCAACGAACACCAAATAATTTTATATAATGCAGAAGGGCAATAATTCTGTAATTTAATGATTTAAAAATCATTACTAAATATGCATTTCACTTTTGACCAAATTTAAGACAGGAACATATGTAGAATATATTTACAGTGTCTTAACTGTGATTTATTATTTTTAAATAGTTATTAATAAAATACAGCAAAGTGTGGATGATAACAATTGAAGACAGGTATGCAAACAACTCTAGTCTCAGTAAAAATATATCCTTGTACAGAGTAACAGGATATAATATTTAACTGAGATGGGGAGATTGCATAAATCATGTCCTGATACAATTCCTTTTGGCAAAAAACCGCGTGTTCATTGCTGGCTGGTTTTCTTCTGTAAAGTGTGGCCATTGGCCACTCTCAAATAAATTAAAAATGTTCTTTGAAGCCCTGCATGAGTCACCCATGGGCACGTAACTTCACTTACTGTTTAGGGAAGTGTCCCATTAGCAGTTCCAGCTCCATTAATTCAGTAATAGAGCTGGTAAATTTTTTTCAATTAACATTACATTTACTTTAGAGAAGAATAGAGCTTTAGGAGGGGAGGGGACCACAGCTACAAGTTCATTTAGGCCAAGCTGAATTTATAAATCTGGCTGAATTAAAATGAAGGAAAATATTTTTCAAAATTAAAGATACTGACTTTTTCTTTCAAAATCTGAACAAAGATTAAATTAACGGTTAGTCTTGAAATAACATGGACCAGATTTTTTGCAGATAAACTAGCATTTTTCAGCTTGGTCCAAAAGGAATTTTGTAATTTCTGTTTCAATCAACATTTCCTATTCCTTCTCAGTTTCCACTTGACTTTTTAACTTGAACAAAATTTTCTTCCTAAGCTTTAATTCTGCCAGGCAGGAGAGAAAATATACATTTGTTACTTATGTTGAAGAACCCAGTGCTATATTATCACAGAATAAAGAGGAAACCCCTGGAAAGGAAATGAAGAAATTCTGTGAATGGTTACTTGAGAAGGTGGCACCGCACCAAGGAATATTCTGTGAAGGCCAGTCATTAAAAAAGACTAGAACTAGAGAAATACAACAGCATTCAGCTTTCCTTTAACAAGTATGTCCCTAAAAATCCCCGAAGGATCAACCAGAAATAATTAGAACATAATTTTTATTAGTTTATGGAAAACTAGTTTCCCTAGTGACACCGTGATTTCTGTTTTTATTGCTTTTAGACTCTGGTGTCTGTATGACAATTGAGGCTGCTATTCTTCATACTGTAACTCATATAAATAAACCTCAAGTAATAAAACTGAAGCTAATTCTCAATTTTCTAGCAAAATGTCCACTGAAGCCTCTCCACTTCCCTTCATTCTAGTGTAATAATCAGCAATTATTCGTTTAAAGTAGTTCTCAAGAACCCCCACTGTGGTAGATGCTGTAGAACGAGAAAGCAAAAATGTATTCCCTCCCCACCTTCAGTAATGACTGCAGGTTAAATACAACAATTAAGTGGATTTCTACCATTTGGCCTCAAGAGTTGTATAAAACATGACAATCAAAATATTACAAAGTGGCCCACAAGAAAACTTCTCGTTATTGATACAATGAACTCATTGTTCTTAAGCAAACATTTTAAATAGCATCCATTATTCATGTGAAGCCCTAAAAATTACCTAGCTGGGATTTGGAAAAAAAGAACACATTTGAATATCAAAATATGGGAGAATTTTTCATCTTCTTTTATAATAATGATTTTGCACAACTTTTTATCTCTGTGTTACAATTTTGTTGTTTCATCTGAGACCTGTCAAGAAATTATTTTTTAACACGTAAGGTCAATTCTTCACCTGTGCAAATACACATTGCTTCACTTCAAAGAACTGCAATGAATGGCTTTAGCTACGCTCTGAGGCATATTCTGATTTTTACACAGCTGAACCAACTTGGTTACATTCAGCAGCAGACTGAATTCCCTGCAGTAAAAGTTTTAATGTTAAAAACATTTTGACAAAATCCAGCTTTTAATCAGAGGGAGGTCACTAAAGTCACAAAACACGATCTGCAGAAATGAGTATCCCATAAACCATGACCATATCAATGCAAAACGAATTGCACTTAAAACTTAAGAACAAATAACATCATTGCTCCCATTATCTTTTTATCCGTAATTTTCATAGGAGACCCAATAAAGTATTACGGGGATGCAGCTGGCATCTAAAATTCACTATTGGACAGACGATGATATGTTTATATTGCCTACTGTGGCCAGTTTTTGAGGAAGGTCAATGCAGAGATGACTTAAATTAAACCTAAATTGTAACGGCCTACAGCTGCTTGCACTTAGTATGTTTGGCTTCATATATATTATTAATGAAAACTCAGTGTAATTCTATATATGTCAAACTTCTGAGGCCACTGTTCTTATTTACCCTTCCAGATGTGTAGTTTCACAATAATTGTTAAACTAATGGAAATTACTTCTACATAAACGGGAATTCACCATCAAACAGCTAAGCCTAATACTTCCCAGTAAGGAAATGGTGGTTTAATGCATAAATATTATTATATTCTTCATATCAAAAGGGAAGCTTTATGGTCTTATATGTGACGGATGCTGTGTGCAGCCAGACTTTTCTCTGATTTGTTGCATAAGGAAAACATGCAAACCAAAAAATGGTCATTACACAAATGTATGCCATTCATCTCTATTTTGCCCCTTTCTTGGAGAATTGCAGCTAACTGGTTCCGGAGAGGACAACTACACTAATAACTACACTAACACAATATACACGCATCATCTAAAGCCACAATTTTCACTTTCGTCAACATATCTAAAACCAGATAAGTAAGCAATGAAGCAACACTGAAAAATCCTCGAGAGCACCCAAATTCATGTTAAAATGTGGAAAATAACTTTCCTTTTTATATTACTAGGCTTTTTTTCTTACTGAAACAGGACAACTGCCACACTGTGATGAATGCGTTTCAACTGTTTGTGTTCAAACTGTCTCCATGATGTGGAATATCTCCAAAACCAACACATCCACCAATGTAACACAGGCAGTTACTCTGCAAGGCTTTTTTAAAATAGCATAGCATGAAACTCAAACTGTCAGTGCATAAATTACTGCTGCCTTGAGGCTGCAATAAGTTATGCATCCTTGTATTCACCCCCTCATCTACCTCCCCTTTCAAAGAGAAGCTCAGATCGCCCTTCCCGCCCTCATCTCCCCACGTCTTTGTGGCAACCATTTCAATGTCATTAAAAATACTTAGGCTTGCCCATTAGGTGTGTAGGTGAGGGAGGCAAAGAACTGAACAACAAATGTCATAAAAAAACCCCAAACAGGAGGGTTTGGGGTTTTATTTTCAAGAAATCCCTGCAAAAACATTATTGCGATAATTATGCGGTCATATAACTTGTTGTTATTTGTCTACAGCCAGGCATAATTTGATTTTATTTCTTTAATAAAAACTTGATCTAATTTGAGGTTATCATTGCCAGTTCATGGACAAAAATGACTGATCGATAATGCTAGTACTACTAAGCAATAGGCAATTCTATCTACAGAGCAATTACGGACACCAGTGTAGTCAGCTGAAAGATTTGATC
The DNA here is from genome assembly GCF_000687185.1 of Egretta garzetta. Lineage (NCBI taxonomy): Eukaryota > Metazoa > Chordata > Aves > Pelecaniformes > Ardeidae > Egretta > Egretta garzetta. The sequence goes on along the minus strand of NW_009259312.1, from coordinate 3,505,301 downwards.
TTGCTGAGCCAAACAATGTCAGAAGACTGGCTTCTTTATTTTTCATTTCCCCCTTATTTGTCTTTTTTTTTTCCCCCCCTTAAAGAATAAAGCCCTGTCTTCCTAATAAAAGATGTGCTAAACTACACAAACTGAAGGCTAATATTTGCTCCTAAAAAATCATAATTTCCCCCTTTTTTAAGCAGGGCGAAAAAAGCCGGTAAGAAGTCAAGATTGCAGCAAATAGCACTCTTTGATCTAGAAACACATTTATAGCATCTTTAGTCTTAGCAGCGTATCATGACACAATCCAGTCTAGCCTACAATGCTGTTATGTGTATATAATGCTGGCAAAATAATTAAACTGCACCAAAAGGGTTTTATACTGCAGTTCTGACTTAAACTCATCAAATTAAATTCTTCATGAATTAATGCACATAGATTGAGGTCGATGTAGTATATGACTTTGACATTTCATAAAGATGAGTGACAATTACAGATTCCTTCATATATTTTAGATGGCTCAGCAGGACATAATGGCAACTGAAAAGTATGTCCAATAGAGTAAATATACTGTTTATATCATAACTTTATCCAACATTTTAGTTTGTTTGATGTATTCACCCATTAGAACCACCCATACTTGGGTATTAACTACACGACTCATACTGAATTGAAGGCACCCAAGAGCTTTAATAAATGCTTTCCCATGTTAATTCTGAGACTACATCATAATTTTTATAGCACCAAGGGGATCACAGTTTAAATTTACAAGGCCATATATAGCCTTTGCTACAAAAATGACAATATTATGCCCTTAGGGTGATCAGCGTTAAACACCTTGCTAAAAAAACACACCTGAAAGAGTCTGCATTATTTGCCATATTTATCTGATGGCTTCAGGGTGTTTAAAATATTCTAAAGCACCCTGAGAAAATATTTAATGACCGCTGTCATGCATCATCTTCTCTGGAAAAGTCTTAACTGTGACTCTGAGATCTAGACAGCTTCAGAACAGCTCAGAGCCAGTGTCTTTGAGACTGCTTTGTGCACCACGCCACAAGGAGAACCTGAAAGGAGCAAAAAGGCTTTTCAGTGATCAGCGGCCATTTCATTAGGCTAAACCAGAATAGCCAGAATCGGTTTTTAACTTTAGAAAGGGGAAAAGAGCCTCAGTTAAATGCTCACAACAAATAAGCGCTGATTAAAAAAAAAAAAAAAAAGCCACATCTGAATAAAGCAATTTGGATCTGTCTTTGGCTTTGGGTAGTGTGGTTCAATGCAGCATATGGAGTGGCTGCGCTCCTTTAGAAACCCATTCTCAAGTACAGCTGGGCAGATTATCAAAGTCTGAGTTATCAAAAATGAATTATTGCTCTCCTGAACATGAGTGGAGAAATAACTCATAAGCAGCAGAAGAAACGCTACACAGATACTAGCACTTTATGCAAGTACCAGTAGTCCTCTTATACCCGGTACATGCACAGCCCTGGCAATTCACTGCAAATTATTATTATCAGCATTGACAAAAATATCCCCAAAGCAAACAACACCTCAGGAGCACCTAGGAAACCTTAACAACCACTGCTTGCTACCTGTTAACCTTTCCAGACTGATGCTGTTTTCTCATGTCAGCATGGAACTGCAGTGCTCGTAGCTTACCAAGCATTCACAGCTCTAGCACAGATCACTGCGCTGGGGCAGAGAACACAACTGGAGCTGTGTTTCCAGTAGTCACAGTTCTGGCTTATGAAATTCTTCAGTTTCAGATACGATGCATCAGCCCACACTGCTCACTGAACTACTACTCCCTTGGCAAAAGCACCTCACCTTACTTAGGCTGCAGCCCATTCACCTGGAGGGAGCACAGATGTCAAGGTCAATGCTATGGAGCCGAGGCCAATTCTATGAGGTTCAACAAGGCCAAGTGTCGGGTCCTGCACTTGGGTCACAACAACCCCATACAACGCTACAGGCATGGGGAAGAGTGGCTGGAAAGCTGCTTGGCAGAGAGGGATCTGGGAGTACTGATTGACAGCCGGCTGAATATGAGCCAGCAGTGTGCTTGGGTGACCAAGAGGGCCAGCAGCATCCTGGCTTCTATCAGTAATAGTGTGGCCAGCAGGAGCAGGGCAGTAATCATCCCCCTGTACTTGGCACTGGTGAGGTTGCACCTCGAATGCTGGGTTCAGTGTTGGGCCCCTCACTCCAAGGAGGACATGGAGGGGCTGAGGCATGTCCAGAGAAGGGCAACAAAGCTGTTGAGGGGTCTGGAGCCCAATGCCGATGGGGAGCAGCTGAGGGATCTGGGTGCGTTCAGCCTGGAGAGGAGGAGGCTGAGGGGAGCCCTTATTGCTCCCCACAACTGCCTGACAGATGTTGGTCTCTTCTCCCAAGTAACAAGCAACAGGACAAGGGGAAATGGCTTCAAGTTGCACCAGGGGAGGTTTAGATTGGATATCAGGAAAAATTTCTTCACTGAATGTGTTGTCAAGTGTTGAAACAGGCTGCCCATGGAAGTGGTTGAGTCTCCAGTCCCTGGAGGTATTTAAAGGATGGGCAGATGTGGTGCCTGGGGAGGTGGTTTAGTGGTGGACTTGGCAGTGCTAGGTTAACGGTTGGACTTGATGGTCTTAAAGGTCTTTTCCAACCTAAACAATTCTATGATTCTATGTACTTTGTGTGCAAATCCAGACTCCATGGCACATCCGCCTTGCAGAGCAGTGCCTGAGGAACCTGGCCCTCAAAACTGAAGGAGAAACACTTCAGCAGTAAAGGGGCTATTTTCCTGTTGTAGGAGATGACAACTCCGTGCTCACACTGAAGAGGGGCCCTGACTAAATGCTGCTATGCTGTGCAAATCACCACCTGATGATTTGTTTCTTTGGGCTGCTTACAACCACCGGAAGTCAGAAATACTTTTAAGTACAGAGCAACAGGCTGTGAACACGATGAGCTCAGGATCAGGAGGAATAAAACCTTAGGTCACCTTTCTCTCCCGCTGATTCTTTGCATCATGAATCAAAGCAGAAGAGGTGGCCAGGAAAAGCGATGCATCTAGAACTGAAGAAATTAAGAATTGCTTGTTACAGAGTATAAAATTCGTGTCAGGAACTTCTCACTTTTTTCTTTAGAGATTAATACTTCATCACTTTATGGAGGTATTTTTCATTCCACTGTACTACAGTAGTACACTATCTTATATACCTTCTGAAATGCACGCTCGCAGTGCTGTCCTACTGTGAATTGCAAGGAGAGTTTAAAAAAAATAAGAAAAAGAAAAAGGTGTGATTTTACATGTCTCATGAGAAACCAGAGAAAAATCTATCTCCGTAAAAGAAAAATCCTTTAAAAACTCCTTAACCTAAATACAATATGAGGTCATTTTACCCGCCAGCTGAGTGGCTTTGTCATAAATGCATTCACATTTATTTTTCTTCTACAAAGCATTCAAGTCATCTTTATGCTTACTGAGGCAGCTTTTCAGGGAAGAAAAAGGCATGTGGTCAAACTAGTTTGGTAAATTTTCTGAAGTCTGAAAGAAGAAACTACATCTAAAAGGGACAAGTGTCACAGACGATGGAAGGTACTGAAGCTGTAACCAATGGACTCCTTCATATAAACTCCATGGCAAACACCATTTAATTAACTACCTGAAATGCAAAGCTTCTTAGTAATCTATTACGAGTTTCTCCAAAGGCTTAAGTTTTTTTCTAGATGAGAAGGGAAATTCATGGTACAATTTAAGGGAATTCTTGTTTAGGAATATGAAAAACTGTTTTTCATTAGTCACCACAGACGTTGACTTCCAGTATGACATTCTGCACATCACTTAAGCCGAAGCTCACTGTGCTTTCAACTTATCAAAAGTATTTCCATATACGTAAGTAGAAGAACATCAGGTTGTTAGCCTGCTGATCAGTACATCAAATTTTCCATCAGAAAAACAGCACTGAAAACTCTTGCGTGCCCCATGCAAGTTATTGTTGATCTTCATTCAGCGTTGCTTGAGACCATCAAATGAAAATCACTTCAAAAGCACAAAACCTTTAACAAAGCTAAATTCTCATACACCATTCACCCAGCATGCTATATAGTCCTCTATCAAAAGAAATTCAAACTGCATGTGAAGCCTTTCTTTTGGTAGTGAGAAAAGACCATGTCATTGCTTAGCTGAGAACTTGGAGTATCTGAAGCTGCTCTATGAAAGGAGAAGCTCCGGCTTACTAACTTGTTGAGATACTCCATTTTACTCATATATTCCCCAAGCACTGGAGAAATCTCCTTTGTGTTTGGTGGTTTTTACCACTTGCAACTATTACAGTCATTCCATTAAGCCACAACAGCCTGTGCTCATTCCACAGAAGTTCTTCACCTGGTGAACGGTTCATTTCCCCGGGCTGAAGATGATCTTCTCACTATCACATCATGCTCACAAAAGCGTGAGGTCTCTCGTAGCCTATGTAGGGAATCTGTTCCCTCACTGTGAGTAAGAAACAACTATTGCACCACAAAATACCATTGGTCACCAACAATAGCTGACACTCAGGTTAAGAATTAACTACTTCTAGGTGAAGAAAGATGCACACGAAGAGTAAACATACAGTCAAGATCCAGTGAAGGGTGGTATAACTTGCAAACTACTAAGAATACTAACATGCTAAATACTGCCATCTTAACTGCATTAAGGTGTAGGATGTCAAAATATTCTTCCTTTGGAAAACATGAGACAACCAGAACATTGCTATTTCACTGAAATAAGTAATAAAATTCACATACTACTGCAATGTTACACATCTGTCTGTTTGAAACATACCTGAAAATAGCTTCATCTTGATTCCGTTACTAAATAGTGCTACTTTCTTCAGTCCCACTCCAAGTACCAACCCCCTTACACAGACTTTAAGTCAGCAAGACAGTTCACTTCCATGAACAGAATCAGCACAACTCCCTGGGTGAAGCTAGCCTGCCTTGTTCTGAGCACCTGGATGCCAGAAACCAAAGGCTTCCAGTCTTAAAAGCTCTGATGCATACACAGATGCAAAATAATAAACTCAAACAAATTAACTTTAAGTAAACATCTAGATCTGTTGGGTGAGATGGGTTAAATAAATAGGTTTGATAAAAATTTACTCACAGTCCCTTGCACAGAAGTATTCTTTTCTACAGCCTTCCTTTCTAGTCAAAAAGTCCCAGCTCCTCCCAGAGATCAACAAATTCCACCTCGTCTCCTCTGGTTCCAATTGAAGCCTTTCCATCACCTCTAAAGCTTGGCTTTGTGTCAAGTCCTTGCCCTTGTCTCAGAGTAAAAGGGCCAATAACCCCTCTCATGTATCTTTTCATCCCTTCCCCCCGCCACCTGCACTTGGAAACTGTCTTGAGCTTTAGCTGTGTTTCAAGAAATCTGGAAATGTGAGATTCTGACCATTTAAGCCTTGCTGATACACACATAAAATAAACTGAAAACAAAAGCTTCTGCCACTTAAATTACCTGTGCATACAATAAAAAATTGTTATCAGCCGTAAGGTGATAAAACATGCATATTTACAAAAAGCTAAATATTTAAATGCATCCATTTACACAAGTCAGTTTATAAATACAATCATTTACAGACTCATCTCTAAGGCATGGGTGAGTGGCAATGCTGCCAGTTCTCCTCTTTACTACGTAAGATATTCAGGGCCTCAGCTCATGTTCCTGAGAGCTCCAGTTGCTTTCGTTAGGACCACAAGGGTAGTACACATCCTGCTTTAGGCTTCCAGGAATTATTTATCCAGGACTTCCCCATTCATACTCTGTACCCTGAATGTTCTGACTCGGTTTTACGAGCGAGGTTAGGTTCTGATGCTGTCTCAGCCACAACTGGGTTCACACTCAGTGTGAGTGAGGCTACCGCGACACACTCTCACAACACCGTTATGCGTGGATGGAAGAACGGGTGGTACCACAGCATCACCGCACGAGCAGTATCGGGGCTCTGTCACACCACGCTCTTGCTCCGGTGTTCCTGCCTTTCTCCATGAACGGTCTGACTCACTTCTCAGGGGCTCCATTAAACAAGACACAAATTTGTTGCACATGTGCAGTTACTCCACTTGTTGCAAAATACGGCTGACAGCAGTGTGTGTTCCAACAGCTTCAAGGGATGCCTAGGGATTTTGCCCGGGCATCTCAACACCAAACTGTGTATGTGCAAAACTTGTAAAGGGACACAAAGCTGCAGTACAGAATACCACCATGAACAATCTATGCTGTCGGTCTTCAGCTGCATTTAGTCTTGCCAGTATGATACATCTCATGCTGGATGACTTTCAAAGTTGATTTGCTCCTCTTGTTCATAAGCTAGAAAAACGGTTTAAGTGATTACCAGGGGTAAGCTAAACAAATAGCAGCTAATGGGAAAGATCAGGAGAGAAATGCTTAAGGCTCTCAGCCTACCCAAAAATCAGCCAACATCCACTCTCCCACACAGGGTCTCAATGTTTGTTTGGGGAAGGATCAGTAAAAGGGCTTTCTTCTGTATCTGTGTACCACAGAGACCAAGATAAAAGGAGCCTGTATGAGACTTTAGAGATTTCAGAGGAAATAAATGGAGAGTGATTATCAAAACCTAGATTTAACTGTTCAGGCTGAGATTGTTCCCGAACACATTTAGGCAGTAAAGTCAAACACTAAAGCAATCCAGGAATATTTCAGTTCAGGTTCTGGCATGTTTCCTGAATAGTGCCTTGGTTCATACATTATACTGCTGAAAGCAATGAAGCAATGCACCCTAAATAAGAATGTCAAGATTTGCCTCTTTGTCAGCGTAAATTACTTATATTTCATACAAACATTGCTAAACAGTATCTATGACTTTCCATTCCATATAAATACAAATTCTAGGCATTATAAGATGGTAAAATCACTTATTCCCAAAAGGCTGATAGTGAAAGAAACAGATCATTTTCTTATTGCACATAACTATATGAAGTATGATTGTTCTTGAAATCCAAATAATGGATTTTCTACCACAACGGTCTTTATACTGTGTGTGTTCTCTATTGTACCAGTGCCTGAAAGCTTGAACTCGCATCACATCCTTTCAACCAAAGCCATGCAAAAGACACAACATTTTATGGCCTTGCTGCAAGTTGCCTTTTGCCGAGATCATGACTCAGAAGAAAATTTCTGGATGGCAGTTACTGGAGGACGTGATTCTTCAAATGTACAGACCTGTGATGCCTGTTCCTGTGATACAGAGGCCAAGCCTCAGCTCAGGAGGTCTTGCCAAGATAATATTACCTGCTGTGCATTTCCCAGTGTATAAAGAAGTGGGAAAGGAGAACGAGACAGCTCATCTACATAGCTACCTAAATACTAGCAATTGATATCGTCTACATGTCACCCCATGATCCTGGGCTGCTGCCCAAAACACTCCTGCAAAACAGCCAAAAAACTAGAAGAATCAATGTTTGCAGTAACTCTTCCCTGTTTTGTCGCCTTTGGTGTTTTACAGACTTCCAGACATGCTTTGTATGTTCCCTTATTCTTCACCACAGACTGGTATTTACAGAAGATAATGTGAAGATTTTAAATCCTTTCATGTTTTTGAAACTGTAAGCAAAATACATCTCATCAACCTTATAGGTGCAACTGAGAAGAATTAAACAGGTATAAACATACTAGCAAACAAGATTTGCAATTTTATGAAACAAGCCCATGTTTAATTCTGAGAAAACTGTGAGCCAGCCTTAAATCCTTTTTCCTTCATGCAATGGACTCAGACCAGTTCTTCAGCTAGTGGAATAACTCCCCTCCTCTGAAGAATAAACACGTTAATGAACAGCTCAGCTATTGATTCTCAGGATTTACTAATGCTGGTGTAGCTGCTACTACCAGTTTAATTTTTCCCCTTTATTGGAGAATGATCTTTATAAATGAAGTCCACCAAACCCCAACATTCCAAAATCCCTAGGAATCTACCAGGTACTAAAGCTGTCTTTTTAGATTCCACAAAAATTAATCTTACCCCAGATGTTTTGCAAAAAATGTTACGTTCTACATATCAGTAATTTTCAGTGCAACTCCTATTTAATAATAAAAAAAAAAAATCCATCAATTTAATTTTGTGGAAGATATAATGAGCCTGGTTCTACATACCGCTTCTTTTATCAGCTCCAATCTCTCATTCTCCAGGGAAAGCAGTACAGAAGTGTCTTGTCCTTTGATAGCAATAGATAACTAACCTCATTTTGTAAAAGCAGAACTAAACAGAAGAGTTATTCTTTGTCTTCAGCAGCAGCAGTGAATCAGACCTCATCGCCTTGTACTGAACCCAATTTAAGGCAATTCGATGCCTTACGCATAATCATCAAGAAGCTTACAG
>NW_009259312.1:3470317-3496907 GCF_000687185.1 Egretta garzetta | reverse complement strand
TCTTATGCAACAGGAAACCAGAAGGTTTTAGAATTTAAGAGGAATAGGACAGGTCATATTTTCTGAAACTATATTTTCAGGCCTTCTGCATCCTTACCCATCCGTTATGTTCAGGTCAAATTTTTGTGTTTCTGTGGCAGTAAGGATTAAAGATGTAATTGCTTTTAAAACAGGTATTTTCAAGTCATCTTAGCCACATAGCCTGGGGCTTTAGACAAACACTTCCATGCCTCAGCCTTCATTTAGCCATTGTTAACCAATTAAAAAAAAATATTAGCCCAAAATAACCCTATTTACCAGAGCTTCCCCCCCCCCCTTGATTTTAGGTGTCGCTAGATACCTAGTGAGAGACTAAATCAAAACCAAATGGCAGAAGAATTTCAGTTTGAGAGAGGTATTTGGTTATGATGCCATAAAGACTGTGACCTATATGAACCTCTGTCTAGACTGAGCTTCCACAGAATCATAGAATCGTTTAGGTTGGAAAGACCTTTAAGATCATCAAGTCCAACCGTTAACCTAACACTGCCATCCCACCACTAAACCCTGTCCCTAAGCAATGCCATTGTGTAGGTAGGCATTAAACAAAGTCAGTTACATCCCTGTCCTGTGATGATTCTTATGCTATGATCTTAAGGAAGAGGAAGAAGACTTGATGCACATCACAGAAATCACTTGGTGTGATTTTGTTTAAATGATCTGCATGACATCTTTGTGCACAGTCGGTATGACAAATCAAAGTAACTTAAGACAAAATGCCTGTGTTGTACTCACAGATGGAAAGTGAAGAATCCGTACAAAACAGTGTTTCTCAGGCAAAAATACATGGAAATGTTATTAAGAAACATTATGGACATCTAAATAAACAAAAGCTCCAGTATTACAATCTACCATACTATTTTTATAATTAAATGAGAAGTGCTTCATAGTTTCCCACAACGTTAAGGTGACTATGAAAACCACAAGCCTACCTCTCCACACATTCATAGTAGTGTTACTCCAGTCCACTGACTTCAGTGGAATAACATCTGATTTACAGTAAAGCATGAGGAGAAACAGACCTGAAGACTGAAAATAAACCTGAGGTTTTTGATGAAACATAATCCTCAGCATGAGATGCAAAAGGTGACTCTCCTGACAAGTGCTACCCAAATTCTTAATAGGTTTCTGTATGTAAGCCCATCTCATTTCATCCTGACATAATCTTAATTAGTCTTAGTTCTACTGCAGAGAAGCCTACTGAGGCAGTTAGCACCATATAATTAATCAGATATTTTGCACGCATCACAGCAACCAACAGTGTCAGCTTACTGATGTGAGTTAATACAAACAGAGATCAACCCTGCCTTTCCCTTTCACATGAACTAAAAGCATGTGGCATGGAATGAACATACGACTATTTCTTCTATACACTGCTTAATGTCCTTTCTCCCCTTAGCAGCCATTTCCTAATGCATCATTACTCTCTGTGAAGTATAATTTAGTTTTTCTGCTGGTACTAGGAGAGTAAGTCCAGCAACAGAAAATAATGTACTTGCAAATATACAACATACACAGTAACTCACTGGATTAAAAGCCTCATTGCAGGAGCCAAACAACACAGTATTGTGCCTAATGTCACCGAGGGGGGAACCATATGATTATATGATTTGATGGCACAGAAGCCGCTGCTTAAGGAAAACAGTTTTATAAAGCTGATTCTCCTTAAATTGAAATAGTTCAATAAGCAGTATAAAACCACAAGAAGGTTTATTCAGTTTTGTATGGCATCTGTAATACACTGCAGTATTTATTAATAGTAAATGCAATGTTTGATACATGGCAGTGTTTTGCTTCAGCAGAACGCTGTAAAACTACTTGCCAGAACAATTTAGTCCATAACTAATATTCAACATAAGAAAGAGCAGTCTAATGTTTTGCAATTTCTCAGATTCTCAGAACAAACCAGTGAGATAATAACCTTCATTTAAATGATATTTTATTTCAGGAACTGACAGTAAACTGCTTAACACCACCTCTCAACAGTGTTTGTGCCCCAAAGCAGTTAAGTATCTAAGATAGGAATTATTAAAAATTGTGACAGCTCCAGTGGTTTCATTTCCAATGGTGTCTCAGCATAGGAACATGTACAGGTGCTGTCATCCACAATTACTTTTCAACAACCAAGGCAACCTAATGCCTATTTCTCAGCACCTAATTGTCCTGCCTCTCCCTCCTATATGAATCTTCTTAATTTATTTTAATCCTGGAAGAATACATCAATTGTAACTCTGGTAAGAATGCTACCAAGTTTGTTTTAACTGAACTAAACCAGCAGTAACTGAAGGTAATCAACTGTTCATTTTCGTTCCTGTTTTAGCAGACGGCAAATATGCTATCAAACAACAGAAATGAGGATATATGTACGGAAAGGAAAGATAAGACGTGGTAAGTTTATCCCAAACAACTTAAAGCCCATCATCAAGCCACCTATATGCACTGATGCCTCTTCTATCCTAAAGACACAGCTGTCCTTTACCTTCTAACCCTGAACTACATTTTATAATCCTACAGTCACTGAATTCAGATTGTGCAGTCTGACACTTAGTCTGAATGTCTAGCATGACATACGATGAGCATAATATGTATGCGCGCCACAGTAAGTTCACAATGTGATTTTGATTAGTAACTGTAAGATTGTGAGTAGGATGTAAATGGGAAGTCAAGACAAGGGGCAGAAGGCAAGAGAGGTAAAGTCAGATTCCTGGAGCTAATTTGGCCAGCAAGAGCTGTGTTTTAACCTGCGACTAATATCTTCATATGAACAAGGCAAAATGAAACCTAGACACAACCTAAACTGTTCCAAAACGATTAGTCATCATAACAAGCTCATGATTGGACTATGTCTACCTAAAAATTGTACACACTGAGAATTGTAGAAAAATGCAAGTCTGGGTCTGGAAGCTTTCCTTCATGATTTCTGTAACTATCTGGGTCTGTCAGTCACATAATCTTTTTTATCACCTTTCTCACTCAGACAAATGGCATATTCACAGAAGCTTTCATTTAGAAGTGGACTAAACCAGAAATATGGATGTTTGGGTAGTGGTTTTAAAAGATTTAAAAACTAATGGCATTCTTACCTTCTCCATACTTTCCTATTCTACCTCATAGCTAGCGTTTTTCAATGCTAGAAATGTTTAACACCTCCAAATCACGCAGAAAATTCTGAACTCTTGGCATTCACCTAAAATCAGACTAAAAATTACTTTCAATATATGGTATGTCCTTAGTTGGGTGACGCTATTAATCTTCAGTGTGAAAAGCGCAGCCACTGAAGACTTGATCTTTATCAATACACAGTAGCCTATGGTATTGGAACTTTGTCATGGGAGCCAGGAATGGAATCTAAGCTTCTTTGGCTCTATCCAGACCCCTTTGATCTGAAGAAGGTCTTGGAGTTGTTGATCATAAAGCTGGTGAGAAGGGCAGAGGCACCTCTATCCTATTTCGCAAAATGTATCTGGTCATTCTTGTCATGTATCTGAATTCATCTCTGGATAACCATGTGACAACATCTAGAGCATCTTTTCTCCAGCAGAGCCCTAAAGCATCTTGTACATTATATTCTTAGATTGTTATTGATGCCTAGACATCTCCAGAGCGTATCTTAGCATGGGTTGTCTTTGTCCAGTGATAGAAGAAAAGCGCATTTATGTAAAGTGGTGTGGGATTTGCAATGCCACATGCAGTGGAAGGTCTTGTTTAACAGCCTACTTCATAGTGCCAACTTTATTTATTTTGCAAGGACTCAAAAACCCTGTCAAGTGTTGAGTCTGCGGTTCCATGGAAACCAGGTGTTCCAGATTGAACGCTTACACTGCTAACACTATCCTCCAGACAGACTCTTTACAAATGATCAGTAATATGAAGATGCCTTCTTCTCGTTTATCCATTCATTTTAGTTTCTTCAGAACAAACTTGTTTTCTAGGATCATCAGAATGTGCTACCTGCATCCAGAAGAAAATTGGGATGGGCTGCACGTACTGATTCTGGTAATACCTATAGCAAGTTATGAAATAGAAAAATCACTTAAAATGATGGTGCTTACCCCGTTCTGTGTCATAGAGGTACACAAACTTCTCCCACTTATAATGAGTCAAGAGACTCAGGATGGCTCCTTTTAATGCTGGCCGCATCTGGATGACAAACTGCACATCTGCATCTGTTGGGAAGCTGGGTGTGACGAAGGATGTGTGAAGGGCTCCACAAAATGACGTCAGTGTGTTCATTGACATCTGGTCATAGAATCCAAAGATGGCATAAACTCCTCTGGAAAACTGCGAACAGACTAACAAAGACAGACAGGGGTGTTAAAATCTGACATATAATAAACACAAACAAACTTTCAAAGTATATTTGAAGTAAGCCTTTTAAGCAATCCTGAAATTATTTTGTATGATGTTCTATATTTTGTATGTATGGAATGAATTAATGAGATGATACACACTAATTTCAGTGTGAGCTGTGAGTGGTACCAACTCTGTCACAATTAAACTGGCCTGAGCACACTTTTGATTGCGATTTGTCCTGCTATATTGTTATAATCCACTAATCTCTCCATGTTCTTTAAAAACAAACATGGGATTACATTGCTTGTCTGTAAAATACCTTCCCTCCCTTGAGTAGCAACTCAAGAGCTCTGTTAGCAGCTATGTAACAAATATCAGGTCTGCCTAAAAGTCAAAACATTAAGATGTAGTTTCCCCTGGTATCCCACCTTGATTCTGATCTGATTCAAAGAAATCCAGATGTTTTATTCCTTTCCAGCCCACAACTCTGAAATCTCTGTATGAAATCTGGGCGTGGTCTTTTTCAGCTTCTTAACTGAGTGTTAAAATCTTTCAGAGCAATTTGGAAAGTGTATGGCTCATTAATGACAACACAAATGAGGAAAACATATTGTTGCTTTATGGGACAGAAGTTGATATCCCTTAACCTGGAGGTTTTTAGTCATTAGCCATTCTGGTGTCCTGAGGAACTCACCTAGTACCAGTAAACACTCTAAATGTAGTTTTAGACTAAACGTGTACTTATCTGGGGAAACACTTCATTTCCCGTACTTTATAGAGATTGAACAATGGACAAAACCCGAAGTATTTCAATATATAAACGTGGTCAACTTCATGGGAGTTGCAAGGAAAAGAACTTCTTTGTTGTTCAACCCTGTAGGAATACAGCAAACTTCTTGTGACCCTGGGTTCTTCCCATGGAGGGAGCCTGATACATGAGATGCTGGGGCTCCGGCCCATCATAAAGATTGTAAAACTGAAATACACTACAGCACAGAAGCACTTCTAAATCAAAACATTTCTGTACTGAGATGAGGAAGTCCCATTTGTAATGAAACTAAGTTTCCCAGAAAAATGTTCATTCAACATTAACAATTTCACTTGTCAAGAACTGGATTGAACAACAATTTTCAGCTAGCCCCATTAACCACTTCTGCCAAAACGCTGCATATTTGACTTTGCAAAAAGCAAGGGGAAGTAATTACCAGTAAAGACGACATGACTTCTACACAGAAATATACAGCATCGTTACTTCCAAAAGTATCGTCATAAAATATTTCCTACCATAAATGCTACCACTCAGAATCACTAAAGCCTGTTAAAGTAATTTTAAAAAGGTTTCTCCACAATATCAGCTCATTGACACAGCATCATGGATAACACCCCAAACAGGTAGTCAGGTGTGAAAACTTGATTTTCTTCCTGCAGATCCAGACGCAAAAATAGAAATGCTATTAAGGAATTTCTTTAAGTGCTTAAGCCGCTGTAACAGGACATGACCAGTCATGGATCCCAGCAGCAAATAACAGCTGGTGTAGACAGAAAAGAGACGCACATGAGGCACAGTGAGGGAATAAGAAGTAGTGATTTCTGAAAGAAAAGTTCATGAAAGTTCTCAACCGAGGTGAAGAAAAGATACGACAGAAGTTATAATACAGCAAGAATTTATTCCCAGAGGCGTGACTGAGGAATTAAATACACCGTTTCAAAAGGCATTTTGCTAAACTATATACCAGCAGGATATAAAATAGAAAAGCTATCACAAAAATTACCTGCTGAAGTAACAAATAAAAGGCACTAACTTACAGGTGAAGAAAAAAAAAAAGAAAAAGAAAGACTACATTAGAAAGTCTGGCAGTTTCCAAATCATTTCAATGGTGTGTAAGCCCTCTAATTTCATGGGAATAATCACTGAAGTGGGGCTAGCAGAGCTGGGTGTCCTCACACACACAGAGTCAGTACCTCACAGATCAGGCTTCTTTTACATATTTATTCATGGCCTAGTTTACTAGGGGTTTTTTTATGTAGATTCTGTACTGAGGAGAAAGCAGAGAAGAGCAAGTATTCCAGGAAACGTCCCTTTTTGCAATGCAAACAAAACATTCTCTCAAATGTCTCCTGACCCTAAAAACCCAGAGTATTTCAAATGATTGGGAGTTCACACATTACTTCTTATCAGGTATAAGGCTCCAGAATACTACTGAACTGTGACTCCACTGAAATCTCTCAGATTTACAGGGATGCAGTATCTGAAAAAAAGAGTCACGAGGGGGCTCAGAAAGCCTACCCTGCTATCTAAGTGTAGGACTATAATGAAGAATACAGATGAGCTCTTACTAGGACTGCTTGTTCCTACGTCCCATGGAGTCAGTGGAGAGAACAGGCATGAGGTAAAGATAACCGGCAGCGGCAGACTCCATCATGGACCAGTTCCTCTGCACCATGCTGGGAACCAGCTGAGAATAGGTGAGGTGTGTGCTCGCTCTTGTTCTGAGAGATATGGCACCTAGGCATTGTGGTCAACATTTTAAAAATGGTTCAAAGTCTTTGTCCTTTGACCAAATTCTGGTTTGCATGGCTGTCTTAAAACACTGAATTAAGGTGTGTCTATTTTCATAGATTGTGCTCATTTATGCCAAGAGCCCATTCTCAATTTGTGAGCAACCTGAGAAAAAAACCAATCGAGAGTCTGAACAGCCTGACGGTAAGCATGACCTTCTCCAAACAATACCTTCTAGCCAACATGGAGCTGCTGCTTGCATGGAGCATCCCAGGGCAGGTGAGAATTTCTGATTTGGCCTTTGAGATATTTGCAAGTTTTTCCCTAAAAATTCTGGAGGATCACCAACAACATCTTCTAACAAGTGCACTCCCCTGCCCAGTCTTATTTCCCCCAGTTCAGGTTTGTATTCAGCACAGATCTTTAGTATTTAACACTTCTACAGACTATCTCTCTGCTATTAGTTTTGAAAAATCTTCATCTCTTAAGCTCCTCTGTTTATTTCTTATAGCTTATTTCTGACTACGTATTCTGCACGCACTGTAGGGTGCCAATTCAATTTTACCGGCCCATTTAAAAGGCAAACAAACCTTTGTTTATGTAAGGAGATGCTAAAAAGCCAATTATTTTGGTCCTCAACATTCATTTGCATTTTTGAACTCACAACTTTGTTACAATTTTGTAGCATTAAGTTGTCCGTTTAGTTTGTGACCTAATCTCATACGTGATCAGATGAACCTAACGAACATCCATGAACCCGTTGCCATATTGTTACTTGTTTTCCAAAAACCAAACACGGAACTACATTCATTTTAATTACATTATTATTCTAAGATCACTGAGCCGTAAGCAAAATTTAAAAAAGGCTAACCAAACCTTAGCTTTAAGCTCTTTTTACAAACTACTTGCTATTGACAATCAGAATCACTCATGTTCGAGTAAGAATTTTGGTATTTTTCCTTAATTAACAACAGTTGATTTATGTTTGGTTTTCCCTATTTGAAAAATGCAGATGGTCAAACACATACTTTGGCTGTTAAAGAAGTGATTTGGACAAATCCTGACGCAACCTCATTCCTCAAAAAAAACCCCAAAAAAGGCAATTTTTTTTTGCTGAGCTATGCCTTTATGAAACTGCTCTTCATTATAGTTATTAATGCTGTGGATGTGCATCCGTTTCCAAGGACTACACATAACCAAGTAGCTTTATAACCTGATCTGAAAAAGCTGCAACCTCCACAAACAAGGGACAGAGGTCCTGAGCAGCAGTTACCCAACGGCGGCTCATAATAAGCTGTTATTTTGGCATTAGGTGCAAGGTGAATATTTATTAATGGAGGCTTAACTCTGGACTTGTTCTCACGAGTAAGTTAGCTGCCACATGCCAACATTTTCAGGAGAGGAAGGGATGGTATGGTTGAAGCCTGTGAATTCTTGAGCATTTCAAGAGAAGATAAGGAACTTTCAGGTCATGAGAGACTGAAGTGTTTCCTGCCAAGGAAGGAAAATGCTCAGAGCCAGAGTGATCACAGTGGTGAGCAGAATTTGCATTAAAAAAGAAAAAAAAAGCAACCAAAAAACCCAACCCAAACCCAAATAAATAAAAATCTTTGTTTCTGTACTGAATAGCAGCTGAGCCATCCTAACCGTCAGCGTAACTCAATGAACCCCAGCCTTCTGTTTTACGAGCAGTTCCATCCTCCCTCCAGTCAAATCAGCCCCGCCACAGGAACGTGCTGAGATTAACCAGATGTGATTTTTTTTCACTCAGACCCCGGGAAGGCTCCAGGCCAGAATCTCAAAAGATGTCCCATTTCACACAAGTTACTATATTAGATGTTTTGTGTCTTTTTAAAATTTATTTTTTGCTTTCTAATGGTATTTAGTCCTTCTACCTTTTAGTGACTGTGAGGATTTCTGACATAGCAAGGTTGTATAGGCTCTGACATTTCTACTGCCTATTGCCTGGAAGCTAAAGTGAAAACTACTGTGACACCTTTTTTTTTTTCCCTCTTTTTTTTTTTTTACTTCCAGTTCCTACTATAAACAACTGAAGTGTTACTAGGAACATTCACAACTAGGTTTGGATTTTGCTTGTTTAGAGAAAAGATGTATAAAGCTGACAAAGAAATATGTTAATGGATGGATCTTAATATACCATTTCCACTAGATGATATCATTAACAACTGACTTGTAGAAGTCGGGGGGATCCTCCCAAGCGTGGCACAGAGCGCACTTCTGCCCAGGGGTGTAACAGCCTGGTAGTTTTGGAGTCAGGGGTTGGAGGTTACAATACCTCAGACTCTATTCCTTCTTCATTACTGTTTGTATGAACAAATAATTTCCCCTTTGTTCATATCAATTTCTTATAAAATAGGTCTGACAAAATTAACCTGTGTCAAAGGGGCACCATAAGGCCTGCTTTATTGATAATTATACAGCTCTTTGGGACGAAAGGCGCTGTAGGAGCACAATCACAGCTGACATTATTGCGTGTTGCTCATACCAGTTCCTTGGGTTTGTGTTCTGTGCTTCCCTCAGCTGTGAAATAATTTTATTCCCTCCACTTTCCTCTGCCAGTTGTCTTGGATTCCAGACAATTCTCACTGCCAGCCTCTGCCAACAGACTAATGGGACTACTTTATAACGGAATAATATGCAGCGTATTTCAGAGCAGTTGCTATTTTCTATCTAAGGCTCCATCCTATGACTTCCTTGCTGTAATAATACAAGGGTTATCATTAACGTCACTTCATAGAGTAAGCATACAGGCTCTTACAGAGACCAACAATGCCTCTACTGCTTGCTTTCCCTTCCGTTTTATCACACGGAATGAAAAGGCACACTCTCTCTACCTTGAGCCCTGAGGAGTTCAGCACAGCAGTGTCCCCAAATACAGAATGAGCTACTTTGGGGGGATTCAGGCAGACTTGAGAGCAAACGCATCATATTAAGAATTAAAAATTAACTGCATTTACCTATGGCCAACAAAACTAGCTTTTACGTTTAAATTGCTAAGTCACCGAATTCTGCCAAGAAGAAAATATTCCACTGACTTGTTTAAAATTCAGCTGAGAAAAGAAGCATTTCTGAAAACATGCATTTCTGAAATAGTTAATAGTGAATATTCTTGGGGTGCGAGGGAACCAAGATACAACTTGGAATTGAATACAAATCCTCCTGAGATACCAGCTATAACGCCACTTCTCACCCTACCTAACAAAGGATGTGCCCTTACGAACATAAAGAATTACCCCAAAACAAAAAAACCCAACCCAAAACCTCACAGCAGATTGCAAAACAAAATTATTATTTACTCTTGTTACTTCATTTATGGCAACAGTTTTCTCAGTGCTAGAATTGCAGTGTGGTTTATCTGGTTCTTTTTATAAAGAACTACTCTGCTTGCTTTGTTCTTTCTAGCACCTCCTTCAAACATATACACTTCCTTCAGTTTGCATTTCTTTCTGGATGGGCCAATAAAATAAAAACAGTACCTTCAAGCACTGGGAGGGGGGTGTTTATTAAATTGCTAATGAAGGGCATAAGGATTAATCCATTCATATTTTACAAACCATTTACTGGAAAGCAATCCAAACCCAAAAATGTCCAGATCCAAGCATCCCCAAACACTCCCTGGTCAAGATCCCATTCAAGATGACTTTTGTCACCCTATCACAACTCCATCACGCAATATTAAATGAGTCTTTATTTCTTATCTGCTTTTCAGGATGACTCTGGAACCCTGATCACAACTACAGTTCCTGGGTGCTGGGTGCTGTACAAACACGTTACCACAACCTTGCTTTCCTTCAGTAGGCCAAGTTATTTATGTCATACATGACTCGACTCATTAAACTTTACACATTTTGGCCTTTATATATACTACTACAGTCAAATAAAACCCTAACAATGTACATGAATTTGCTGCATGCTGGATCTTCTCTTCACGCTGAAACATTTGTGTGAATTTTATGAGCATATGAAAAATGCCAGCTTGCAACAATAAAAACAGGCCACTTAGGCTGTAAGAGTGCTAGTAGGAACACCAGCAGCACAGCGTCTCACGCACACCATGATGCCAATAGGTGTCTGTCGAGACCTGCCATGATGGCCCATGAGACAGAAGTGCATTATCTGAAGCCAGATCCTTTTAGTCAGAAAGGCTGACGAAAGGCACAGTTTCAGAAAGCACTCAGGGAAAGCTAGCCGAAGTTCATTCGGGTCTGATGTACTTTGTCCATTGGTGTAACTGTACTCACAGAAAGGTAAACCTGGACCAAAACGTCTCTGCCCCCAAACTGCCAATTTGATGTATATGCAAATAAAAACTTTGGTATTTTAAAAAACTAGCTAACATATGTAAAATGTCAATAACAAGGACATCCTTCAGCACCAAACTGTAAGACAGGCAGGCAGAACAGCACCTTGATTGTCCTAAGAAAGCTGTGCTTAGCTTTTGGAAAGGTGGTGTTCATCTGGTCAGAGAACGTACTGCAGGTGGCCAGAGCAGCTTGGAACAGGCTATGCTACTTGTGCTGCTGCTATTAACTACTCGCTTACGGTTTAGTTCCCAAGCTGCTGCCAAACCTAAGATCATTCAGAGTCTGAGGTACCTCTGTTTTCAGGTTACGGGCCACAAAGCTAAAAAAAAAATAAATAAATTTGTAGAACCTTGATGAAACTAAAGCACAAAATGAGCACCTTGTCCTGCAAACCTAAAGTATGTTTCACTTTCATTAAAAGAAACACGTTCCTGATGGTGGAAGAAACCCAGGAGTCAATCCACCCAGTTTCCAGGAAAAGCCCCTTATCAGTAGGTCCAAATTATAAAAAGATTTTGTTTAACTAGGATCACTATTACACACTGATTTTTTAAAACACCATTCAGAGTTTTAAGAGAATGTTCCTTTTGAAAGGTTATGAATCAGATTATTATGGCTCAATTTGAAGTATAATCTATTGGAGTTTGAGGGAAGCAAAACAGGCATTTAAACCTTAAAATGGCTTAAAGGTCAGCGGACATATATATGTGCCATACAAATCAACTGATTTCTTTGGAGGATGATCTAAAAAATGTTAGGCGTTTGGGGACTATACTTAAGTATGTGCTGATCAGAATACTGCCTCATCTTGTGTCTTTACAAGATGGAGTTCAAGCTCTCGAATCAGGCACCACAAATTATAGCCAAGTTTTCTATTTTTAAACCCATCCTGGCATTCCACAATCTTCTACTGTTAACAGACCACTTTCCATCCTGATCCCACCACTCCCACAAGCTGCTCACAAGGGAGAATTCCTTTCAGTTTTAAAGGGAGGACATCAAATACATACCACACAGTTTAAATCAAAAAGCTCTTAGAAAAAAGACTTTGTAACACTGTTGAGGAACTCACATTTAAATACTGTGCATTTGTGTTATTTGTGAGCTCTTCTGCTTACTGCCTATGCTGGTCCTGACACCAAAGGAGATACCTGGAGGAGGAGATACCCGGAGGAGGAGATACCCGGAGGAGGAGCAGCAAGAGGCTTCTCTTTGTAGACAAACTCAGTGCTGGAGAGAAATGGAAAGGCAATGGTATCTGCCTTTTGTGCTTTGAGGAAGAGATGTTTCCACTCAGTTTCTCCAGGATAATCAATGCTGTGCCAACAGCAGCAGCATGTGCAATGCCAACGCTCTGCTCCCAACAGGCAGATCCATGGTCCTGGATGCTTAAGAGTTCAGGCACTGGTCTCAAGTTTAGGGAGCATTAGGGACTTAATGTGTGGATGTAAAGCAGTTCATTGGGCTTTTACCCTTTGAGAAAAGGCTTAGTCTATCCTACACACGTAACCACACAATCCTTTCTCCCTGAATCGTGGAAGATGAGCTAACACGTGTGTGAGGGAGCCAGAGGACCTGGCAAAGTTTTCCCCAGGAAAGTCTAAATATATTCACAACAAACCACAATCATTTGTGTCTTTCACGCCCGAGACTCCAGCTCATGCTTCCTGACTGACCCCAGCAGAAACACCGACAGTGTGCACGCAACACAAACACATAACACACACTTGAGTTAAATGACTTCTTTCCATCTGCTGCACTATTTGAAAGGCTTTTCATTTTCATCTAGTATGTTACGCCAGTGTGCTGCGATCACTTTGAATTGTTACTGTATCTCTTATTTTCTGAAGCAATTTTTCTAAAAAAGGTTGGTCAGAGGAAAAACATGAAAAACCCATACTTTCAAAAGTTATTCAATTGTAAAACACAAGGAAATTTAGCAGTCATTTACTTACAGACAGCCAATATACTCTACTAATAGGCATAGTCTAATAAACACATAATAACATTTAATAGTTCAAGATAAAATCACGAATGTTTCTATAATTTTATTCAAAGTAATAAGAACTCCACAAGATATTAAGGGTTTTGCCTTGGAACATAAAGACCTGCTCAAAAAAGTGTTTTCAATGTGAATTTGACAAGATGTAGTAGACCAGGGAGTATCCAAGTAGCTACCACTATCATCTTCTGAGACAATCTCTCTCCCCTATTCCATCAATACTTTAAACAACAGGCTAAGAGAAAAGCGAGCAGTTTGTAGTATGAAGAAAAAATAAGTCAGTCACTTATTATTCAATATTAAATAAGGCAGCATTTTGCAGTTGAGGATGTTTGGCAGAACGTAGGGCTGAATTAAAGGCAATGCTGCGCCTCAGAGCTGCAAATCAGCAGCAGCCACCTCCAGCACAGTGTTACGCTGAAGGGATTTCTCATTCATTGGAACATCCCAGTATGGAGGAAGTAAAAAGGCGGAGGCATATTATTAAATGTATGCTTGTTCAGCAGATCCTTCCCTAAGTGATTTCAGAAGTTGACTTCATTCTGGGCCACTGTGGTGAAAGGCAATAAATCAAAACAAGGCTCTGGCAGTGTGATGAAAGATGAGCTGAGTCTGCTGAGGTGGTGCCATTTATAGGCCTGTGGGGATATATTACAGAGGATGAGATAGAAGAGGCAAAATGGCAAACACACCTGGAATCACTGAACTGGGTAAAATTCACCACAAGGTAAAGGCCAGGATTAAGGTTGTCCAAGGAGAAAGGAGATGCGATCGCCAAAACAGCAGCTGTGCAAGCAGGCTCCAGCTCCAGAGGGCTTCCAGTTGGCCCTGTGTATGCAGAGCGTGGTGCCGGCTGACAGACAGCCCCGTTTACCCAAAGCAACACTCCCTAACACTTTCCTGAAGGCTCTGCAATAGCATTCCAGCAAGTGCTGTCGCTGCAAGCCCATCCTGGACCAGTGGACTGGATTTCACATTTCCGCACCTCCTCCCCCTGTTGACTCAAGGTTCATGGAGCTATGCAACTCTCACCCACTCCTCCTGTCCCACTGCTGTCAGCTTATCGGTCTGAGAGACTTCAGTTAATGCAGAAGAGGAAACAGAACAGCTGTGAAAACCTGGCTTCAGCAGCCAGGGGAATCATTTGAAGATGTTCCCTAGGGGTCCAATCAAGTACCCACCAACATCATTGGAGAAGCTCCCATGGACTTCAGTGAGAACTGAACTACAACTGAGAGGCACATTCAGTACATTGAAAGAGCAAACTACAGAACTGGAAAACCAAAATCCCACCTGCCCTTACAAGCCCCTCCCCCCCCACCCCCCCATGTAATTTTATTCTTGGTATCGTTTCCATCTGCCTTACAGTCCAAAGAGTCCTCGCTACCAGCCTCCTGGACCTTCACGATCGCATCTGACAGTAATTCACAGACCAGTACCCTCAGCTAAGCCAGTGCCTTATTTACAGGGAACAACAAGAATATTATTCTGTATAAATTATGCATAATCACTATTTATCAAGCTGGGTTAATTGGCATATAACAAAAGAGTTGTCTGGTGCACAGCTGAATAATGTGGAAGCCAAAATTGATGGAAATGGTACAGCTAAAGCCTGCTTGTGAAAGAAAGTCACATTGCTCCATGTTAATTCTTAACTGACTGCTGCCCTTTCAGAGGAGGAGGGGGCAGCCAAGTGAGACAGGCCTAAATTGAAATTATTTGTTAATCTCAGAGGGTTTGGACAGACTGTTGTAGCTTTAAATACTGGTTCAAAGTCTGCTCTCAGCCAGCTGTATAGTGAAATGTCAACCTGGTGCAACTCCATTGCTTTTCTGTGCTCCATGAGACCCTGCTACATTCATCAGTGGAGAACAATCTCGTTAATCATCAGCAACAGCATGAGACTGTGGCCTGCAGGGGGTACATGTGATGGTGATAGACAAGGGGAACTCAGGTTCCTATCTTCTCTTGACAGAGAAGACTAGCAGCCCTTTGGTTCTACTCAGGAGGTGGTAGAAGTCCTCTCATCAGAAACCCAGCGTGCCTTGAGACAGTGGCAGAGTGGGGCAGCACTTGAATTTCTCTAGAACCTCACGCACCTGAAGAATCACAGCTTGGTCAACCTTATTCTACATGCACAGAATTGCTTCACTGACATCAGCAAGGCCTTACTAAATGTCCTAGGATCCCAAAGCTGCACGCACAAATTTAAGCACACGCTTAGGTGTTCCGATGAACAGACACAGGCTGAAGTATGTGCACAAGCCACTGAATGAGAACCGAGGGTCAAGTTGCCAAGAAGCTGGCTCTAGTAGGAGGTCCCCCTGCATGACAATCCAGCTGTACTCGGGATACTCAGGTGATTTAGTCTGATTTACACCATGGCACTTCTGCACCTCCCAAGCCACTTCTCTACTAACACCTACTAAAATCTCTCCTCACAGGAAAACACCTGCAAATCGATAACTTCAGAGAACAGCCCTTCCTCCCGTCTCTCCCTCTCAAACTTGCTAGTAAACAGAAAATAAGAAGACTCACGTAACTTCCAGTGCTATGAGTTAGAAGCTCTTTTGTTCACAACCACCAACCAGGCCAGAGAATATTGCTGTGATCTCATCATATATGTTATCTCATCAGCATATATACAAATGAATGCAGAACCACAGGTATTTTTTAAAAAAGTCAGATTATGTTATCTCCATTACAGTTCCTCCATATTAGAAACATGGTTAACAAACATTAGCTTTCCTCTGAAAATATTTTGACATTTACCAAAGTTACCATGCTACATGCACTGTTCACACCATGGCTTATCATCAGTGGGTTACAACCCACGCTTTGCATCCACGACCTCCTATCCAAGAGGCTCCTAAGCCTAATTCTCGGTGCCCCTTGAAAAGTCTAAAGTGACTCAAGGAAGATAAGTTTTACATGCAAAAGCATCTTCATTGTCGTGTCGTGTCTCCCCCCCGAGATTCTTCTGCCTGTCGTGCGTCCCTCCCCCCCCCCCCCCCTTTTTTTTAATCTTTACTGCAAACAACATCTGAAGTCGCTGGCAGTTCTTTTGATTGAAAAAGTGGAATTTGATAGGTGAGACTGTGTGTGCTGCCTGTCAAATACTCACAAAGGTTACTATCAGTGATGTCATGAATTTTTTGTTGTTTCGTATGTACAATTAACCAGTCTGCTCACTGCAAACTTCTTACTATTTTCACATTATGAGTTTCTGGTACATTGGATTTAATAATTTGTACTGTATTTCAAACATAGGCCTGTTTTTATGTAATGTTTCTTTGCATGTAAATAAAATACATGTTTACGCAACTTTGTTGCTATTGAAATAAATACTCTTTCAACCTACTCTTCAATCATCTGTATCAGGCCTACTTTCCAACTCATTCCTTAGCCGCTTGGTTCACAGACGTGCTCTATCCACAGCGATGCATTATCATCCTTAATCCAAATCTCTCCGTAATAGTAGCATTTATTAGAAGTATCTAAAAAATTCTCCTCTCTGGCTTTTCACAAGAATCACAAAATCTGCTAACACCTTGCTTGTATACACCAACAAATTCCAAGCATCCTGCAAAAACACTGTGCAAACAGGAGGGAGAGGAAAACTGAGGCAGGGAGAAGTCCAAAACAACAAAGGCGCCAGAACACTATCCAAGTTATTTTCTGGTCTTGGGAAGAAAAACTCTAATCCTTATGACAGAAAATAAGTATGAATCTCTAAAGAGCAATGCACTGTGGATCCTTCCCTCAGTAAGTCACTTCAGTGAACCTTCCACAGCTCTCAAGCAGTCCTTGCCGTACCGCAAGAATTGGCCCATTTAGGGGGTATTGTTCAGCCCAGGAACAAGCAGATGAGCCTCACCAGTCTCTCAAGCACAACTGTGCAATGCCCAGACCAGTACAAAGTTGGGGGAAACAGCCTTAAAATGGCAGCGTTATCACTATGACAGCATTCCCAATAGCCAATCTACCAGCTCACCTGTAGGAGTTTGGATGATAGGTGGCAATAAATTTCTCTGTCTTAAGAGAAATTCTCATAGGGCTTGTACCGTTGCTCTACCTCTGCAGCAAGCTGCAGGATGAGCTCCTTCCAGAAGACCATCATCACCCTGAGGACCTGTCCCTGTTGCTGGTTATCCCTTGTTTGCAGCTCTACCTGTTCTGGGAGGTCAATCACGGAACAAAACTGTGCTAAGGATAGGAAGGATTTTACTGAGAGACAACAAACTGGAGAGAAACACTGCCAGTCCTGGATGACACGACCAGGCTCTGCAGGTAGGGAAGCCCTTATTCACAGCAGGCACAGACGTAACCATGGGAGGAACTGTTTCATGAAGGCAATGAACCCGATTAATTTTTCGGCTCCCTTTCAAATAAGCTTTAAAAAAAAAATCAGCTTGCTATGCACAGCAGAATAGAAACTGATATGCGACTCCAGTTAGAGACTGTAAATAAAGCCTTACTTTAAATTAAACATACCCATGTCCTACCAAATATAAACATATTAAATTTCTGCTTTACTAGTTTCTTATAAATTAATTCACAGTATCTTCCAGGCTTTATAGATTAATGACTCTGAATTTTAACTTGCAAATATCAGTGCCAATTTCAGTTTAAATTTAAAATAAATATTTTTCTTTCGTTAAAACCAGTGTAGCAGTCATCAGCAGAAGCATTCACATTGTTCAGCAAATGGTAGCTCATCACATACGTAGGTTCCAAAACAGGAAAGCCCTCCCTCTCTCCACACACACATATATAACTCTTACCTAATTCTATGCTGCCTACCAAAAGAGCAGACAACAGAAAGGACTATGATAATGTGTCCTTGTATTTGTTTAAACTAATACATCGTACGGAGCTAATGCTAGGCTATTGTTACTGAATTCTCCTAGTCTGATTTTCAAACAGACTCCCCGACAGTGTCAGACTTTTCAAAGCAGCCCATCAACAGATTATTTTTGGACTTGAGAATGTTGTAGGCCTTGGAATAGATTTATTTGGTGAACTCAGGTAGTAAAGCTTTTCAGATAGATTAATGGACTAAGTGAAGTGTCTCTCCAGACGATAATAGAAGGCATAAGAGACCTCATTTTCCAAGAAATGTCAGTTATAGGCACAGAAGACTTCTTTGTACTCTGATTTTCTCCGTATATTTTCCATTTACATGAGCCAGTCCAAGCCCTCCTTCCCACTGGCAATGTTATGAGACAATACCTTTCCATAACAAAAATAGCATAGAAACTTGTATAAGAAAAATGAATTTGATAACAATAGAATGACTTTCTCATAATAATTTAATAAATTGAAGACATGAAGATTTAAATCCTTCAGTAGAGCCACATAAAAAGGACTGATGAATTCATCAGCTCTTCCAAGCTTCCCAAAGAAGCCCAGGCGATATTTCTTACCTCCTGTTCTACAGAGATCACCTTTAAAAGAAAAAAACAGGCATTCAAGTCCCTCTATTATGCCGTTCTTTACCTCACAGTTGAATCTGCAGTAAGTACATATGAAACATTAAAAAAATATTCCTATTTGTTTCTAATCTTTCTCATTAGAGTAATACACTTGTAACAGCCTTTCTGGTTAGGAGCATGGTGGTGAACCCTGAAGTTACTGTATGCAAATATAGCAAGCTACCGACCTTTACAGTTTTCCACTAAATTAAGAAAAGTCTGCAAAAATGTGCAAGAAATGCAAACGCCATTAGGTGGTCACTAGCTTTAGTTAAGCCCTGTCAGTCCAGTATGTCAAGAAGTCTCGAGACCTACAGAAACCACATCAAACAAACCAAATGACAAACTCTATGACCTGAAAATTCCCAGATTATTTTGTAACCATCAAAATAATTCAAAAACAAAAAAAGCACCTCTTCCTGGCTCTCCATTTTTTCCATAGGTTAGAGCAACTAGTCCTAAATTAAATCCTATTGAAGCCATCCTATTAAGGAAAGCAACCAGGCTTTGAGTTACTGTATTAAAACAGTTTATTTTTCTTTGTTCAAGGAATATATTTGTGTTATCCCAGCTTCTTTTTCTCATCCTCTTCAATGTATTTGTTGCATCCTCAGCTAGATACAAAGTCAGTTTTTAAAGATAATTTTCAAGGCAGCTTCAGGCCCCACACTCAGCCCAGCTCTATCAAAAATGTTTATAGCTTTAACAACATACTTTTATATACAGCACTTCCTCTTTTTTTGTTACTGTGTAAAAAATGAAGACAGAAAATGATGGGACTAACTAACACAGAGATGTGATCCTGCAACGAGTCAGAAATTGCTGCTACTTGCAAAAATAAATGAGAAAAAAAGAAGAAATGTTTTTCCCTCTGGTTTATTTCAATGACAGTCGTGCTCGTGCTATGAGTAGGGACAGCAGGAAAGACAATTTTACACAGAGTATATGCAACCCATAAATTCACAGAGTCTCTTTAAACACGGAATTTTTGGGATTTTATTCTGCTTTAATCTATGTTTGATCTTTCATCCCATCAAAATTCTCGGGTTTTACATGGATTCAGATGGTGGCCAGCTGATAGGAGCCTCCTCTTTACTCTCGAGTAATCAAAATACTCTGAATCTGCCCTCTTATTTTGTTGCAGGACTACAGGAACAGAGAGATTGACAGAAGCAGGATAATTCAGTAGCTGTGAATATATGGATACACACTACACTTTAGTTCCAAAAGAAGCAAGTATGATTTGATCTCTGTTCTTCAGAAAGAAAACTTCCCTTCCATAAAATCTACCCATGACACAGTAATTAGTATCTTTAAAACAGCACCAACAAACACACCAAGGTTGTGTCCTTGAAGGGAATACTTTCAAGCAATTTCAAATCTTAGAAGTGCAATTTAAGTCTCTTGGCTCTGGATCCTTTTCTAAGCTGTGGCTTCCCTTCTTGTTCCTCTCCTTCCTCCCTCCCAGCCCCCAAAACTATTCTCAAAGAAAAAATATCCAATTAACTTTGAATAAAAACATAACATGGAGTATATTACTAGGAAATAAAGAGAAACCATCAAACTGCCACAATAAAAATATTTTCTTTTACCAAAAGGACAGTTCAAACAAATGTAAATGAGTACAGTATCCAGGATTTTCATGACTTCAGCTAAGCAGAATAAACGTGCTGGGTCAAGCCAATAAGTGAAACTAATCATGCTGTACAGAGCTGTAGTCTTCTGACTGGCTGCATTCTGAAGTCTCTTCCTAAAACCATTGTATCTACAGAGTCCAAACTTCCCAAATAAGGGAAAGCATCCAAAGCGCAGTCAGTTAATTAGAGCCAACAATGTGGGAAATGCAAGATAATTAAATTCTTCTCCTAAAAGATTTATTTCCCAATATCAGTTTTGAGAGACTGGAGGGAGCAAGTGAGAAATTAATCTCCCCCCGTGAAACTTAACTCACCTTTGTGAGACTCTTTTCAGGAATCATGCAATCATACTGTTGTGTAGCTTATTAAGAAACATTACTGATTACAGTAATATTACACAATGATGCTGCTGTACATATAATTTTAAAATTTTTGTCCTTGATATAAGCAGATGTTGTCTGCACAAACAGGAGATGCGCATTTAATCCATGACACAATTGCAGTGGAAAAGAATAAAACCAAGTTTGATTTGAAAGGAAAAAAATAATAAATGAAGACTTTTTAAAAATAACAAAAATCAACCAGAAGAGGAAACACGATTTAGAAGGTAAGGGCTCTTCCTCTAAAACAGCATAATTTGGTTTCTGGGTTAAAAAAGTTAAATTGGTGCCTAAGATTAGAAAAAGCTACTTGAATAGATGACCCTGGAAAGATCGTTCCAGTGAAGAACTTGGGCTTGTGATTAACTAGATCTGAAAAATAACCAGTTATTTAAGCTAAGCAAGCTCACATGTTCTCACTCTGTTGAAAGGAAAAAACCCCAACCAAACCATCCAGAAGCAGAGATCTCACTGACATCTAATGGAAGATCACGGTGGAGAGTACACACCAGCACACTGGCTCTTGCAATGGATATTGCTACCAACGAAGAACAAAGTAGGGGCCTGCATTGGAATATCCTCCCAGCAATTTCTGCAGCTGAGCAGACTGCTGAAAGACATTAGAGTGTCCAATTTCAACATCTGAGTTCTCTGACAAGCTGTTAATGTCTTCATGGAGAAGCGCACAGAATACTGAAGAGTATCATACGTAAAGACTTTTAGCTAGAAGCCATATACAAGCACCCTCTCGAATAACGATACTGCCCTTCCCTATTTCCTCCTCTGCCATCGTTTTCTTAAGAATCCAGACAACCATCCCATGGTTATTGTTATCATAATTATTACCATAATTGATCTTATATCTTTAAAAGACAAGCAGGACAGAATCAGTCATATTACAGTTCCACAGAAGACTAAGAAAATACTGCTTCGGGAAGGCCACCTTTCCTTAGGATTATTTCCTCTTTACTCTGAAGTGAACAGTAGAAAATATCACAGTTCTCCATTAATTAAAAAAAAAGAAAAAAAGGAAAAAAAAAATAGAGAGATTCACCACTGTACATTTTTTTCAGCCTCAAGCTGTCCTTTCTGCCAAGGAATTCTTTTACCAAAAGGACAGTTCAAACAAATGTAAATGAGTACAGTATCCAGGATTTTCATGACTTCAGCTAAGCAGAATAAACGTGCTGGGTCAAGCCAATAAGTGAAACTAATCATGCTGTACAGAGCTGTAGTCTTCTGACTGGCTGCATTCTGAAGTCTCTTCCTAAAACCATTGTATCTACAGAGTCCAAACTTCCCAAATAAGGGAAAGCATCCAAAGCGCAGTCAGTTAATTAGAGCCAACAATGTGGGAAATGCAAGATAATTAAATTCTTCTCCTAAAAGATTTATTTCCCAATATCAGTTTTGAGAGACTGGAGGGAGCAAGTGAGAAATTAATCTCCCCCCGTGAAACTTAACTCACCTTTGTGAGACTCTTTTCAGGAATCATGCAATCATACTGTTGTGTAGCTTATTAAGAAACATTACTGATTACAGTAATATTACACAATGATGCTGCTGTACATATAATTTTAAAATTTTTGTCCTTGATATAAGCAGATGTTGTCTGCACAAACAGGAGATGCGCATTTAATCCATGACACAATTGCAGTGGAAAAGAATAAAACCAAGTTTGATTTGAAAGGAAAAAAATAATAAATGAAGACTTTTTAAAAATAACAAAAATCAACCAGAAGAGGAAACACGATTTAGAAGGTAAGGGCTCTTCCTCTAAAACAGCATAATTTGGTTTCTGGGTTAAAAAAGTTAAATTGGTGCCTAAGATTAGAAAAAGCTACTTGAATAGATGACCCTGGAAAGATCGTTCCAGTGAAGAACTTGGGCTTGTGATTAACTAGATCTGAAAAATAACCAGTTATTTAAGCTAAGCAAGCTCACATGTTCTCACTCTGTTGAAAGGAAAAAACCCCAACCAAACCATCCAGAAGCAGAGATCTCACTGACATCTAATGGAAGATCACGGTGGAGAGTACACACCAGCACACTGGCTCTTGCAATGGATATTGCTACCAACGAAGAACAAAGTAGGGGCCTGCATTGGAATATCCTCCCAGCAATTTCTGCAGCTGAGCAGACTGCTGAAAGACATTAGAGTGTCCAATTTCAACATCTGAGTTCTCTG
Organism: Egretta garzetta; assembly: GCF_000687185.1. Classification (NCBI taxonomy): domain Eukaryota; kingdom Metazoa; phylum Chordata; class Aves; order Pelecaniformes; family Ardeidae; genus Egretta; species Egretta garzetta. The sequence goes on along the minus strand of NW_009259312.1, from coordinate 3,474,069 downwards.
ACAAGCTGTTAATGTCTTCATGGAGAAGCGCACAGAATACTGAAGAGTATCATACGTAAAGACTTTTAGCTAGAAGCCATATACAAGCACCCTCTCGAATAACGATACTGCCCTTCCCTATTTCCTCCTCTGCCATCGTTTTCTTAAGAATCCAGACAACCATCCCATGGTTATTGTTATCATAATTATTACCATAATTGATCTTATATCTTTAAAAGACAAGCAGGACAGAATCAGTCATATTACAGTTCCACAGAAGACTAAGAAAATACTGCTTCGGGAAGGCCACCTTTCCTTAGGATTATTTCCTCTTTACTCTGAAGTGAACAGTAGAAAATATCACAGTTCTCCATTAATTAAAAAAAAAGAAAAAAAGGAAAAAAAAATAGAGAGATTCACCACTGTACATTTTTTTCAGCCTCAAGCTGTCCTTTCTGCCAAGGAAGCCAGAAAAGCAAAGGTATTGAGACTATGTATCAAGCATAAATACCTGCTTTGCAACCCCCAAGTTAGCTTTGTGAGCAACTTGATACTGCAGCTGAACAGTCAAACTTGCATCCACGCTTGAATTCGCGGTAAAGGGAGCACCTACTGTTTGCATTTACAGTGTATCTGTTGGTGAGCAGCAGGAGCATGTTCTGCCATCGCAACTGTTCAGCTTGTGCTGCTCCGAAATGCATCATTTCAGCCAGGGAGGCTCCGGTAACAATTAAGCAGAGCCATCACAGCTGAAGAGACCCCTAAATTTTGCCAAGTGCAGTAGCTGGTGTGTTATCCTTGCTACTATATCTTGCCAGCAGCACCACGCAAGTTCTCAGCAGAATCCATCTCTCTTCACCTGACAGCATGGGGCTGGGGGTGTCGATTCTCCCAGAAACGTGTAGGATAATTATTCCGCTAACTCATCCACTTTTATAGAGGATGAGCATCTAAATATCCCACCTCATAAGAGGAGATTAAATTTTTAGAGAAAGTATTTTAAAATAAAACACCATCGATTAATGGGGCTGTATTACGACAGCTTCATTGCAGAGACTGATGCAAAGGAAAAGAAAGCAGAAGTGCTGAGCAGAAGGAAGCAGACAGATTAAAAAGTGGCTTGCTAGGACTGGAAAAACCCATGACGAGAGATGCTCAAATGAAGCTTTTTCATGGATATAAATGTATTACTTACTGGTAAGGAAAAATCTCAGACTATGAAGAAAAAGGAAGGAAGAACAAGAGAAAAAAATAATTTTCCTATTCAGGAAATTGATAGTTTATGCCATGGAAAATTGAAATTATGATAAAAAAAATATCCATTTGAAAGCTATCATAGGTAACACAAGCTGAAGAAGAATATGATCCTTTGGCAACCAAACAACACACCAATCTGTAGATTTCTATCCCCTATATTGCTAAAAAGAACAGTTAAACACCATTTTAAGAATCATGGTGGTATCAATCTCCTTCTATCCACTTACATCAGGCATGCTAAGTCAATCTACTCCAGCTGTGATCTGGACTTACATATTGTATGAAGCCTTAAATGTAGTTATTTAACAAATTTGCTACAACTGCAAATGTATGTTAAAACACACCCAAGCATTCTACAGTTACATCTGTCACCACTGTGTACCACTGAAGTTGTGTTCAATGTACCAATTAGTTCAGGTAAATATGGGGAAATTCTGCTCTCGGGGTAGCTACTGGAGACAATGGTGTTATTTCAGATACAATCAAGCACGCATTAGTAAAACTTTGAAAAAAAAAATGCTCTGAGCACTTTAATCTATTTTTGATCAGCCATGACTACAGAGCAAGACAATGGAAATTTTCAAGCACAGTACTTAAAATTGTATTTAATCTTTATTTAACGATCGTAGTTTTTCAAAATACGAATCTTTCAAATATACAGCAGCATCAATGAAGATCACATCCTCTGAAACGTGAGAGGGGCTTTTATGTCAACTTTCGGGGTATGTTCTCACCCATTCTGAGTTAGAACAACAGATTGTTCCAGCGAAGGGATGGGAGCTGCAGCCAAAGGGCCATCTGCTGAGCTTCTCTCCAGTGAATCCCACAGCAAAAGGTGATGTGATGGAGCAACCCAGGCAACTGGGATACACACCATTAACTAAGTGACAGAATGAAGGATGGAAAACTTTTGAGGGTAAGTGTAGACAAACACGATCACTGCATCACTGCATTTTTTTTTTTTTAATAAAAAAAATCAGAATGATGAAGGTATTTGCTAAGAAACCAGAAGACTACTATGGTATGCACTGCAAACAGGGCTTGCCTCAAGGATTTCTTTGAGTTTAAAACAAAACTGCAGTAATAGAGTAGATTTAAATGGTCTCTTTTGTGTCTGCATCTTCTAAGAAATCCTTTACTCCTATAATAAAATAAAATTTTCTCCACCTCCACAGCAGAAGATCGTTTAGACCAGTTAGCATCCACCAGGATTTCACTGTGTCATCTCATTTCAACAAAAATTCGTTAACTGGTTCTTTCTAATGAAGGTACTGTAATACTCTTTAAAGTCTGATACTCCATTCTGTATTCCTTCAAGTAACTTTTAATATTTTTGAATTAGGATTAAGAAAAGTCTACGTATACACTGCCTATAAGGACGTATAATTCAGTGTATCATTTCATAACCCAGCTGTCAACAGAGACAACATTTTTATAATACATGTATTGTATGCGTGCCAGTATGAGATGAATAGTCCTGTAACTATAATCAATACCGTTCATTCAAACAACTGGCAGTAGCATTTCAGACAACTGGCAATTTCATCAGTTTCACTGGGCTGCCCAAAAATAAACAGCTTGAGAGGAATGAATGATCTCTGTGGTTATCTATAAATAATACTAATCTCAGTCATTTGTTTTAGGGGGTTCATCACTGGGAGCTGCAGAAGTCTCATATCAGTGCAAAAGGCATGGCAGGCTTCAAGAAACTAAAGAAATGCTGAAGAATTATACTGTTGGGTTTTCATTCACCCAGTTACTGTATTTACATACAGGCTCCACAAAAGCACCACGATCCCTCCAGTGTTTCAGCAGTTCCAGCTCTGCAGGAAACTCACACCACCTCAAGGATTTGTAACCATCTCAGAAGTCAAACTGGATTCAGAGAAAGCTCCAGGGATCTGAATAAACCTGCCCTGGTGTGGTGGGTTGACCCTGGCTGGACACCAGGTGCCCACCAAAGCTGCTCCATCACTCCCCTCCTCAGCTGGACAGGGGAGGGAAAACATAACGAAAGGCTCATGGATCGAGATAAGGACAGGGAGAGATCACCCACCAATTATGTGAGTGTCATGGGCAAAACGGACCTGACTTGGGGAAATTAGTTTAATTTACTGCCAATCAAATCACAGTAGGGTAATGAGAAAATAAAAACTAAATCCTAAAACACCTTCCCCCCACCCCTCCCTTCTTCCCAGGCTCAACCTCACTCCCGATTTTCTCTACCTCCTCTCCCTGAGCAGTGCAGGGGGACGGGGAATGGGGGCTGTGGTCAGTTCATCCCACGCTGTCTCTGCCGCTCCTTCCTCCTCACGCTCCTCCCCTGCTCCAGCCTGGCGTCCCTCCCATGGCAGACAGTCCTCCATTAACTTCTCCAGCATGGGTCCTTCCCACGGGCTGCAGTTCTTCACCAACTGCCCCAGTGTGGGTCCCTTCCACAGGCCGCAATCCCTCAGGAGCAGACGGCTCCAGCGTGGGTCCCCGCGGGGTCACCAGCCCTGCCACCCAACCTGCTC
>NW_009259312.1:3455999-3470218 GCF_000687185.1 Egretta garzetta | reverse complement strand
TGTGGGCCTCCATGGCTGCAGGTGGGGATCTGCTCCCCCGTGGCCTCCCTGGGCTGCAGGGGCACAGTCTGCCCCACCATGGGCTGCACCGGGGGCTGAGGGGAATCTCTGCTCCGGCCCCTGGAGCCCCCCCTGCCCTCCTGCTGCACTGGTCTGGGGGGCTGCAGGGCTGCTCCCCTCATGTCTTCTCACCCCTCTCTCCGGAAGCAGTTGTGCAGTTTTTTGGGGTTTTTTTCTCCTCTTCTTAAACATGTTATCCCAGAGGCGCTACCACCATCGCTGATGGGCTTGGCCTTGGCCAGTGGCAGGGCTGCCTTGGAGGTGGCTGCATTGGCTCTGTCAGACATGGGGGAAGCTTCTGGCAGCTTCTCACAGAAGCCACCCCTGCAGCCACCCCTGCAGCCCCCCCACTTACCAAAACCTTGCCACGCAAAACCAATACACCTGGCAATAACACTTCTGAGGAAACATGATCAAGTTTGGGATTTTTAACTACTTCAGTGTGAAACTTGCCCACTCGCAACCTAACAGCTCGGTGTGAACGAGGCTAACGCTGAGGCTGATGGGTGCGAGGTGAACCCAGGCAGACGGGGAACAGAAGGCGCCATTCACAGGCCTGTTCGCTGTCTCTGGGGAGTAAAATAGCTCTTTTTTTTTTTATTTTATTTTAATTACGGTCTATCAGCACCTATCTATCAAAGCAAGGCAAGAACAGAGAAAAAGGAATAAAGACAGCTGACTAAAGGCAAAACCCACATCTCTGCGGACTACAGATTCCAAAGAAAACTTCCAAAGCCCTGAAGTGAAAAAAGATCCAACTGCTGTGGTTGGAGTGACTCTCTCTCCCTGGCAGCCTTGCTGGGCTGTGGGCTGGCACAGCAACACCGCTGCTGCCCAGCCTGCAGATCGGTGGGTCACCGGCCCTGAGGCTCTGAACACATCTTCTGCTCCTGCAGGAAAATCTCCTAACCATTTGGAATTATTAGGTTTTCAACCCTATTTCACCGGTTCGGAATCACAAAATGCCTGGTGTGCACTCTAGGGAAAACCGAGGAATGATCAGTTCTCCCAAGGACCTAGAGTCTGGCACTCACCTGCTTCCAGGCAGGATTTGTGCTGCCATGAGACATCACTGCAGGGAGCTCAATACACCACCAGACTGCACCAATTTCTTTCTAGCAGATACCATGAATGGGAGCCAAAGCTGTCACCTCAGCTCCTTCACGGAGTATAATGTTCCAAAGAAACTCCATCAGATGAACTCTGCAGAAATGCCCAAGCCCTCTGAACAGACTACTGAGCAGCGCATGTGCATACATCCAGGTAACCAAACCACTGCTAGACCAAGTTTAAAAAGTGACATTGTCCCATCTATAGCCATAAACAATCACTTTTCAGTCTCAAAGCCTGTTGGTCTGAGAATTTATATCCTGGCAACTAAAATAATCTTCAAGTTGTAGCAGTATCCAATTTACAAGCTTATTGCTAGCGTAATAGGAAGGCCAATCAGCACACCCAGCCATACCAAGGAAGCATTTCAGTGGGATGTTGCTACCATAATGGCAGACAGCAAAAAGATTAACAGCACCGGCTTGTTCAAGAAAAGAACACTCGCTTTGCAGTGGACAAACAGGGGAAGCTTGCAACCCTGTTGCTGCCTCTATACCTCTGAGAAATGAGCCAGGCTGTACGGTGGAAGTCGCCTTGCAAACAAAGAGTCAGTGGCTGTTTTAAAATTAAAGCCTTGATTATATTGTTAAAGTAAAATTGTCTGCAGGACATCCATAGAGAAAAGCCAGCTTTTAAGGATGGGTGACTTTATCAAGCTGCAGATCTTTATTGCTTTGATCATCAATATTTTAAAGTTACTATCTTTTATCCTATATTGGCAATAAATCTCTATACACTTGAACTGTAACCATCACAGCACAACATGATACATTTCTCTCAGAGATTTAAAGTTGGACTCGGTCACAAAAAAACACCCCAAACAAACTGGGTAGGAGGATGGCTAAGCTGGTGAAATAAAGTTTCTGTTTCAGGTAAATCATTAGGTAGCAGTCTACACTGCTATTAACCTAAAGTCCATAATGAGAGCTTAAAAGAACAGTTCTAAGTGGACGCGGGCCTTTGTAAGGGAGCTGCGCTCCTGCAGTTGGCACTAATTGACCCTTCTGCTGGCAGGCTCCGCGGAGAAGGCAGGCAGCAGCGTCTGAACTGCAGGCCCTTCTCTGCCATGCAGAACAAAGTCACAGCCCTGATTATCCAGGAGGTTTGATCTTAATGCTTTACACTTCAACAGCATCTTTCATCCAGGAATGAGGCAGGCAGGATAGCAGGGGAGAACCTTAAACTGCTATTGCCCTTCCCGCACCCATTTTGCAGAAGGAGGTCTCCTGTCTTCGGAGCTTTCTGATACTTTTTGCAAGTGTACTCCACATACATGGAATTACTCAGCTGAATTTCTGAGAAACTGAAATTATAAGATTCATATTTCACACATAGCTTCACCCAGGCTTCTTGAAAACACTACTAATAATCGATTTTGATTAAGTTACTTCCAAGATTTTAATCCCCTTACAGAGAACATTGCAATAGATTGAATCCAACCCAGCATACACAAGAAATACACGGGGCTGGTATAAGCATTTTTAGAGACCACACAGTAGAAAGAAGGAATCATATTAATCCTGCCTGCAATTCTGTCCAGAAAGATGACATTTTTAAATTCACGTGAAGATCCTGATTAAGGCAGACTATTCCAGAGCAGCACATTCTGGAATCAATTAACAAAACAATTCTTATTAACACAGGGAATCTCCAGACATTACCAAGAAAGCATAAAATCTTTGCAGAAAAGCCCGTAAGGAAAATATACTTTAATATCAAATTGTATACTCTAACATGTGCAGCGATTGCCTCAACTCAAATCTCAAATGCATCTTATGTGAAACAGGGGCTAGCACTGCAGAACAACACAATAAGAATTTAAGACAGGAAGTGCAGATAATTTATCTGAATAAAGCTTCCAGGAGAATAACTGATTTATGTTGATAATGATCCAAGCTGGAACCTGACCAGGATGCAGGAGTTAGCAGCATCACCACCCGCAATAGGTTCACTATTCATAAAAAATAACAGGGTGTTTTTACAGATGAAAATAGGTTAAAATGTCAGCTTTATGCTTCAGCCAAAAGACCCTGTTTTGCCAGAGATCTGTTCTTAAATTACGTCTAGAGCGACTCAGAAAAAGATGCCATGTTTTTCAGTTAGGACTATCGCTATTCACGCAAAAGGTAAGAGACACAACAAGTTAAATTTCACAGAAGAGTCTACGGGTTTTAATGTCACATAGCCTCTATTCATACAAGAACTGCAAAATCCATAAACTGATGCAGAGAGAGAGAGAAAAGTAGTGAAACATTCACAGCTACAAAAATACACGTGTGGGGAGGAGGGGAAAAAAAAAAAGAAAAATTAAAATCTGAAAGTAGGGATTGTATAAGTGACTCCTGCTAAAAGCAAGGTCAGCACTTTCTAGTGGAGACTATTTGATTTACGCTATTTTGTTTCAATTGAAAAACAAAATCTTTCCTTGGCAGATTCTGCTTTACACAGCCTATTACAGATACTTCTGAGATACCCAGCATCATTTATAAAGGGACACTTATTACTGCTGAACGTGAACGTTTTGTTAAATTTCCTGAAGTTCCAAGAGGAAATATGTGCGACGCTACACAAGGGGGTATTCAGTTAGTTGTTGAAGTCAAGAGCCTGGACAACCTGGGTAGTCCTGGAGGAGAGGTGCGCTACTGATTAAGATGCCCCGAGTCTCCCTTGAAGAATCCATTGGTTGTCCTGGACCCACATCCCACGCTTATCCAGAGGCTTAAAGCCAAGAATACCCCATGAGAGACCACTCTTTTTTTACCCTTTACTGCCTTCACTCCTTCAAACTCCCACAGAATTACTCCAGATTTACCCTGCTGTAAATTAGATTAGAGGAAGACTCCATTATGTATCTTCACTGCCCGTATTTATCTAACGGGATACAAAGAGGCTTTTTTTAGGGTTGAACAACAAAGCACTAAAACATTTAGGTCCCAGTGGTCGCTGCAGATAGGCACAACCACGCATCACTCCTTGCAATTTCTTTTTGTGTTATTTAGCACCAAACAACTGGCAGTAAAGCACATCTGATGCGTATGAATGCTTGTCTTTGAAACAGGACACTGTGGTTGTAGAAACCATCACTACATTTACTAACGCTCTGCATGTAATAAAGATATACTGATTCATGCTTTAAACAAGGCAACTTCTGCACCTGGAGCACCAAGCTGGAGTAGTGGAAAACTTCAGGAAGGTTAACTGGTCTCATTGCGATCAATTTTGGGCTTATCTCACTGCCTCTCCAGGTAATGAAGTAAGTTGCCTGTAGATGGTGTGGAAAGACATGCTATACATACTTTAACTGACAAAAACTGTCTATCCATAAAATCCATCACAAGCAGCTTGAACTATATACCCTGAAAAATGCAGACAGCTTCTTCCAAAACACACACTTTTTTCCCCATTCATCATTTATATGTCATTATAAAATTTGGACAGAACAGGCACTTTTACGTGGAAAAAGGCAGATTCATGTCTGCAGAAACATCTTGCTAACTTGGACAAGCTTCACCAAATTGTTTCAGTCAAGAAAAATAACGTACAAAACCCAGAAATCATCATTTCAAAAAAAAAAAAGAACCCAACACCCCCCCCCCCCTTTGGCTTCAACTGAAACAAAATCAATTTTTTGAAGTCTGAAACTATTTAAAAAGCTTTTATTTTTAATTCTCTAATTTTCTGGTTTATCCCAATCTAATCTTTACAACCTTTTTGGAACTACATCTGAAATGAAAGATTAGCAAGCCCCATCATTTCCAATCATATGTGTTTTTGAAGTCATGCAGCGTGATGTTCTGGGATATACAATCCATTTCTGGGATGCACAGAACAGCAGTGAGATAATGGTTCTATGGAGGAACTCAGTCTGAGCTGGCCGAGGCATTCAATATAAATATATGAAAACTACCATTAGTCATGAGACTCACTCTGCTGACACGGCTGAAATAGGAAAGAAATAGGATTAGCTGGCATAGGATGACCACGTACATTTTTTCTCTTTAGTATTATTTTATATTAATCAAGAAGTCATAAGAGGCACAAAAAAGCAATGTTTTAAAAAGGAAATTCAAAGTAGGATAGCAGATATTATGCTGACTGCTCACTCATTCAGCATTTCCTTAGGTCCAACTCCTCCTGATGTACTCCACAACGGTAGAAAAGCCGCTCTGGAGATGCTATGTGACCACAGCACAAGCACTTTGGAGAAAGATGATCGAGTCATTAAACTTGCTAGACAATTTAGAATCCCCCTAACATTTTCAATTCAATGCAGGGTTAGACCTTGGGTCAGTCCTTTGCAAATCAATGGACACTAATTAGCTCTCATCTAACTGCTGGGAAAAAAGAATCCAAACTTGGTGACACAAGTGGTACAGCCTAAGATGACAAAGCCCCTGTAATTGGTAAAAGCCAATGCCTTACCACGTTCTGCTGTAGAGAGGCTACGGAAAGTTCATCACCTGAAAAAACTTATCAATTACCATTTCTCCCCATCTCTCCCCCTGCACCTCCACTTCAGGAGAAAAACACAACGACAACCACCAGAAAGTCTTAAGGAATTTAGCATACACAGCAGGGTATAAAGACCAGTCAAGATATGTGTCGTGACAGCAACCCTGTGATTCCTAGGATCTGATCCATGTTCACTAAGTGGGCTGCATCACCTATCTCGGACTAAGATCTCTGAAATGGAAATCAGACAAAGAAATCACAGAAGGCATGAATGCCCAAAATGCACTGCCGCACATCTCCTGGAAAAGCTGGCAGCTGTGAGATACTGATTACAGCACATTCTATAGACCTCACTGGGAGAAATCAACAGGCAACACCGCTTCTAGTAAGGACAGCTCTTTCTCCCACCACTCAAATAAGCAGTCTGAGTGTGGGTCAGGTAGGCAAGAATTGGCCACATGCTGTGCTGCAGAAGTGTGGACCATACTTGTAACAAAGATCCAGGGTGTGCAGGAGACAAAGAACTTTCCAATATTAAACTTGCTTTCTTCCCAACAGCTTTGCTTATTTCAGGTAAAGAGCTGAAAAATTCTCCTTTGTCAAGTGATAGATTGGCTTGCTGTACAGCTGCGACACATGTTCTCCTAGGTCCATCAGTGGGAATGTACGTCGTCTTCTGGCAAGGACAGCAAATTAGTAAGTGCTAATTTCAATTTATTTTTCAGGAGCCTGAAGAGTAGGCTGGTTTTCAGCGGGTTTTTTTTTTGCTTTTGCTTTTTTTTTGGGTTTTGTCTTTTTTTTTTTTTTTTTTTTAGGAAGGGAAGTGGAAGTGGAAGAAGTGATCTATAAAATGAAAAAGGCACTGTTAGCCAAAGCTCTCTAAGTTTTTCAATGCAAACAGCCCTGCGATACCTGTTTGATACAGGTAAACTGTATTACCTTTGTGTAAGAGATAGCAAAGCTGTGCTATCAGAAGTACAAATGTGCTTACTCCAAATCATGCTAAGAGCCATCAGAAGACTCCACAATTTCCCAAGTTCAGACCCTTTACCACATGAGCTGGGCCCAAATGCTCGATGTTTGTATATGACAAAACTACTGATGGTGAAATCAGCAAGCGCCATTACATACATCAGTCCAGGAGGAGGAAGAGGTGTGAAAATAATGAAGTAGACGTGGAATGAAGTAAGTATGGATGGACTATATACCATCAGAGAGTAGTACGGGTATAATCCCTTTCCCAGATATCTGCGTGTCATTTAAAAGATAGCTCTTGTATCAAAAGGGACTCAAGACAGCGAACTCGCCATGCAGCCCGGCATTTCTTCTAAATTCTTGATCAGAATTTCAAACATCACGTTTGAATGAACTCCAACAAATACAAGCCCAACGTAACGGCAGGACCAAGCATCCAAGTGCAATCACGTAACTTACAACTGCTCTGAAAGCAAACATGTTGTAAGTTGTGTTTGGAAAAAAAAAAGCCAAACAAAAAACTTCCAGCATATCTGAAATGTCCAAATAGTCTAGCAAAATAATTACATACAAGTGATCAGATAGCTCGCTCCACTCCAGCAGAAGAGCGCTCACCTGGGCTATTATCCAATTCTAGGAGAGCAATTCACCGTTTTTACAAGTGCCTGGGCAAGTTATTTGCAGCGCAGTGTCCCTGCAGGTTGATCCTCATGCATAAGGGCTTCTGCACCTCCTGTGCAGTGTATGCGTGAGGGCTGCACGCTGCCACTTGCTATTTTAGCCACAGTTAAGATGATAAAACAGACCCAGTGCCTCAGACACCACAAGGAGGATATGCAGCAATGACTGCTAAGTGGATTCATTGACATAACTCCTTCCTATATTCACTCTTCCTCTTTGCACAGAAACCTTATCACCGGTTTCTCTTTTGCTCCATGTATATATGATAGTTTTACCCCTAATAATTACATCTTGGTGAAATCAACTACAAAGGCACACACTGCCTTTGAATGTTTCACGTACAGCTACGCGCCAATAAATTAACTCTGCATTTCTGGTGCTACAGAAATATCTCCGAACTCCCCGACACAGTCAGGCCAGAGTTCATCCTGTGAAGCTGTGTGGTAGTTATTAGTGTCCACACTGCAATGACTACGAACAGCCAAACACGAGCGTCTACTTTGGAGTCTTCATCAGGTGACTACAGATAAAAACTTTCGAGATGATTTGAAGTTTGAGGTTTCTAGGACATCTGATATTCTGAAGATCAATAATAATATAAAGCAGGTGATACAATGGAGGGAAGCGTACCTCTGCCTCTGACAGGAAACGTAACACATACACATTTAGAAGAAAAAGAATCCCCATGGATGAAATCTGGAAATTGCTTCATTGCAGTGATCACCACACAGTTTCTCAGAAACTGATTTGATCAATCATTTTTATATTTCTATTTTTAGGTCACCACATTGTTCCAGTGGAGATACAAGCCCCTGTATATCAAACCTCACGACAATAGCCATAGAGTTTTTAGGCTGCCTTATGAGCGCTCTTAGAAAGGGTGCCGTGGCCTTCCAGAGATCTCTACCTTAAGCAGCACAGAAAGTATGGATCTTAGGCTGTAACTTAAATGCCAAATGCGAATTATACATAAACATCTTTCTCACGATAAATGAACATGAGTTTTCAATTATATGGTTTAGCTTGGTTTGAAACCGAACTATGAAACCAAACTGTTGCTGCTTTAAAAATAACATATTCTAAAACATTTTAAGGATGCCTAACTAAATCAAAATTAGCATTCCAAAATTGGGAATGACAAAATATGTACTTTAAATGGAAAAATGTTAAATCGCTGGATTGTGACAATAAAGAATGATTAAAGATACATCAGCTCCCTCATTTCACACCTTCTTGCATAACAGTCCTACACTTGCAGTAGGACGGCCTCCCACCTCCCAGACACGGAACACAGCGTACCCAGAGGAAAGAAACCCACTGTTTTCTGTGGCTCTTGGACAAGCCCCCGAGTCAGCCTTCAACAAAACTGTGCTTTTTGTTGTTGCTAAAAGCTACTGTCACATGCTTGTTTCCCATCATGGCATCTCCCATTTCCGCCTAGAGATAAACTACAGCTGTTACACATTTTATTGGAATGTGCAGTTAATCAGTAGCTCTCCAAGCCATGCCAATAGTCTCATGGGTCCTCCAGGCCCAGTGCCACATAAGAAAAGTGAACAATTTCATCTTTGCATCTGCACAAAATCTTTCCAAATCTGGAGAACACTCTTCATTGTGCTTTACTCTTCATTCATTTGGTGAATTCAGAGTTTCTCAAAAAAGTGCCCATTCATATGAGATTTTTTCCCATCTCTACAGTGTGAATTAAATGGAACCTTAACATCTAAACAGTATGTACATGCCATGTATCTGGCAGAGGAGGACAGAAAGGAGAGTAAGCTTGTTTTAAAATTCATTTGAGAAATAATAAAACATACTTGAAAGCAGTACGGTTCCTTCTACTAACACTGAGGTCACATTCAGCTTAATGACAAATTATCTGCTCTGCCACAAAGCGGAAACAAACTTTAGTTGGAACACACCCTTCACCTTTTGACCTACCCCAAAATTGCAAAACCTCTGATTCCCTAAACAGAAGCCAGCTGACACTCTCTGTCACACAGCAGTAACATACAAAACTTGAGCACCGTCTGCAGCACAAAAAGCATTTTCAGGGATCTGTAATGAAGAGAGTTGTGCAGAAAGCACATTTCCAGGTGTTTTACCTCTGTGAGAGAAACCACAGTGCATTCCTTATCGGGAGGATGAGGCACCTACCCTGTGGTCTCTCCTCATGAAAAAACACCAGTACATGGCCCAAACTTGCCAAGACTTTCAGCAAGACATGCTTATGCTTTTGGCAAAAGGCAGCTGACCACTTTAGGCATCAGTGTCCTTTGCAGCTAGCCAAAGAGTACACAGATGGAAGGGAAGCAAACTATCTGCCCACTGGCAAAAAGAAATGCTGAGCAGCACCTAAGGGAAAAGTGTGCATGTGTGCACATGTGTGAGTGAGTATGCACATGAACATATATATATTATATGCACCTGTGCTTTGGGAAAGGGAGAAATAGAGTTAAACTGGAAAAATGGTCTGCTACTAACCCTGTGGTATCATTTTCTGCAATGTTCTTAGAACAACAAACAGGCACTTTTTCCATTAAAATCTTCCGAGTTGAATTTTAAAGATTAAACACAAGGACTGCAAGGATGCTAAAGAAAATTTTTCTAAGAAAGTCTGAAATCAGACATGCTCAAGAAAGCGCCTGTACAATCACTTACAGGATTTTAGCAACTTAAGGTAAGCATGTCATTGTATCTTCCCTCTTTTTTTGGTCTCTTAAAGAATGAGTGCCTGTGGAAAAAACACTACACATCAACATTTGGTGAAATATAAAAAGCCTTCTGGTTCAGAAGATATATGAGAAATGACTCAGAAGAATTAAAGGGACAAGAATTCGCAGCTGATAGGTTAGGCTTAGCTGAGAGAAGGAATCTGCCTGTAGATTAATTAGATTCTGCAATCACAGCCCCTTTTCACCCGTACACATCCCACCACTATCATTACATGATCAACAGATTTTAATGAAAACTAATGCTTTCGTTTGAGAAATTCCATGGGGGCTAACTATAAGGTTGAGTTTACTTTTCTAAATATTTCTTGAAAATTGTACATAACGCAAGTGCACATTTGTTGGCTGTAAAGGTGTACAACAGCAATTTTTTGCAATGACAGTGCAGAGAGGGAATATGAGATCTGTGTGCTAATGAGCTGACACTGCAGAGGCTAGAGCAGTGTTAGTATAGTGCACTACAAGTGCAGAGCAGAAAGACATAGGCGGGTTATTTCTAGGGAATATGATCTACAGACCTGTACGCATAATGCAACATTAATACTAACATCCTTCATCAGAGGTTGTAAGAAAAGCATGAAAGACACTTCAGTGATGAATTTATACATTTGACTTGTTATATTCGTATTATTCTGAAAAAGCCAGCTCACTCCCTACATGAGCGTTTTTGAAGAAAATAACATCCATGTTTTACTTGATTTTATTCATTCACAGGTCAAGTTAACTTTCTTTCTGGTTGTTTTTTTTTCTGATGGCAAAAAGCTGCGTATTTTAAAAGATGTAACAATTCCCCCCCAGGCCAACCAATAAACTTCAATTCACCTTTAAATACACCGGAATTTTCATCTGTGTTTGCATTTGCTCTCTGTTAAGATCTCATACAGCTAAATAAATAGGTGGGCAGATAAATAGAGAGTGGATGAATACTGTATGCATGCGTGTAAATTAAAGATACAGAGAGGGCTCGGTGCTAGCCGTGAAGCAGGGAATACATGTACATGAATCAGATGATGCATCATTTAACTGAAAAAGGAACGAGAGGGAGGGGCTTAGGGCAGGAATTTTCTTTTGCTTCTAAACAAGTTTGTTCCCATGTTGGGATATTGCCAAATCAGCCCTACCAGAGGTGGGCTTCTTATCTCTGGCTCATGAGGATACTTCAGAAGAGATTTTTTTTTTTTTTTTTTCTCCTGCCTCTGGAATGCACCAGATTGCACCAAGCGGGATGTGCAGCTGTACACTAAGAATGTAAGTCTTTCCTGAGCAGAGCCCCCCTCAATTCTTGCACACATGAACACTTATGACAGCCACTATCATACAAATC
The DNA here is from genome assembly GCF_000687185.1 of Egretta garzetta. Lineage (NCBI taxonomy): Eukaryota > Metazoa > Chordata > Aves > Pelecaniformes > Ardeidae > Egretta > Egretta garzetta. The sequence goes on along the minus strand of NW_009259312.1, from coordinate 3,458,884 downwards.
AAAGGAGAATGAAAAGTATTATTTTATGGATACGGACTAGTACAGGCACTAGGCTCAAGCTACACACGCTACTTTCTCAGATTTCCATTCCTTCAGCTGTCCCACCACAAAGTCAGTCACAGTCTCCCTCTCCAATGAAGGCAGTCAGAGTCACTGCAGGTTTTGCTCCTATGGATCCCTGCCAATTGCAAATATTGATCAAACGGCTGTGTGACAGCACTGGAGACAATTTATGCTTATCTCCAAGAGAAGTAAAAATGTCGTGGAAAGAATTTCTTCATGGATACGGCAGCACCCTGAAATTATCTGCCACTCCACTGGGAAGCGAGGATGTGATTAAGGGTACTTAGGCCAAAATGTTTTACATGTTAGCTGGGTAGTGTGAGGAGCTATTCCTTCATCCTAATACATCAATATGTATGAGCATTCTGATTTTCAAAAGATAATTGCTTCCAGAGCCAAAAAGAGCAACTGTTCTTTTTTTTTTTTCTAATTTTTTTTTTTTTTTATTTTGAGCTACTGAGACCTACATGACCAGTGGCTTGGACTCACCGTATTCTTTTCCTACCAACAGTATTACAAGATGGTTGACATAGCTATGGACAAGGTCACCTTTTAATTTTCTTTCTTCTGTTTCTTTTTTCACATCTTCTATTTTTAAATAGGTTACTGTCGGTTGGTATTCTCTGGTCTATGGTTTCTCCAGAGATTTAAGTTTTCCCAGTTTTACTACACTGGTAATATGTGCATTGGAACATGCAGCCCTATACTACAGAAAACCATCTCATCTTACTAAAATTGCCACAGCTTTCACTAAGCAATGACAAAAATCATTAGATGTCAGAAGATGAGAAGCACGCTGACTAAATAATACATTGACTGCCTCTGAATGAGCGTGTGGTTCACTTGTCTTGGTGGGATCTGTAAAGAAGTGCTGGTGGAACTTTTAAAAAACAATTAATAATTAATCACCCACGCAGTTTAATGTATTTAGTTTAAATCCATATAATTGATTATTTAGGAAACTATGTTTGAGATACAGCCTCTTGAAGGGATTACACTGATTAAGGATTAATAGTCTGATGTTTGTTGTAAGAGCTGTTGAGGCTGGATAGGATTAGTAAAATAAGATGCAAAGTACAGACACACTTTTATTTACCATTTTTTTCCGCTTTACCAAATATTTTTATTGGATATTATATAATTAACCCCCCGCAAAAGTTTTAGAGGTCCTAATTCAAAGCCCTTTAAAAAGTGTAATGCTGCACTAGCAAGAAGCAGTCACATGGGGGATATGTTAGAATATCAATCCAAAATTTGTCCAAATATTTCCTTATTGTGTATTTTCTAACGATCAACTTTCTCAGAAAACACCTGAAATCCTAGAAGAATAAAATACCCACTTGTCCAGCCTTCCGATTACACAGTGTAAGGCAGGAATATAAGAACTATCCTACCCCCAACATAGAAAAAATTTAAAAAAAAATATTCAAAACATGAAATTGTTTTAAAGCAAGAGATACCAGTTTTCTGTACTCCAGTACTTCATTGGAGTACAATGCTTCCTCTTCGAACATTTTATACTGTGAGTATACGAACAGGAATCCTGTTCATAACACAAAGTTAGTACATTGCATTCGGGGGTCCTTCAGACCATGTACAGACATATTTCTGTATATTGGACGGTGCATGCAACTTCCTTGCCAGAAGGCTCCATTCGTTTTCAAATGTTTACGATAAAAACTGTATAAGACTGAATTTGGACACATCAGTAAAACAAATATTCAGGAACTACTATTGGTAAAGAAAGGAATGCTTTTTTAAATGCAGAACACACACCAGTCTTTCAGAAGGAGATTTCACATTTTAACACCACATTAACACTACTCAAAGTTCTATTTTGCTGCTTCTGTTATTAAAGGCTCAAATTATACGTATGCACTGCTTATGCAGAGCTATTTCTCATAACGCTAAGCGTTCTGATTCCATTTCATCTCCCCTCAGCTCTAACGGTATTTGTCAGTTTACAGTCTCCTTAGCTTTAACAGGACTTTCACTGTAAGAAAACAACCCAGTATTTCAGGGCAGAGGAGGCAAGTAAGCCCCTCTAGCTTTGTCCCCTCAAGGTCACTTGCAAACAGCTGTTTCCGTTTTATTCCTACATGGTATTATTTGCAAATGATGCTGTTTCACATGGCTAGGCTGTAGCCTCAACAGAAAAGGGATGTTACTTCAGCGGCAATTCACTGATCACAGCTACACAGCGCTGCTACATAAATAACATGGTGGCTTTTCTGGAAAACAAAACCAAAGGGGTGAAAAGAAGTGGTGAGAGAACTTTCCCTAAGGTATTACTCGACCATATAACGCTGCAAATCTACTAAAACTCATGTCAGTACACACATTTGTTGCACTCTATTATATGAACAAGAACTCTAGGCTACCAGGGAGAAATCGAATGTAAGGACAGATAATGAATAAAATATATATTTAAAAAAACATGTATTTTGTACTTACAAGCATTTGTCACTGAAAAACTGTTGGAAGAGTCCAAGTGATCTACATGATAGTTCAAATGGAAGGGCTTTTCTGTGGTATTTTGGTTCGTGTTGTATAACTGCACAGCAAATCGAAATGCACTGTGCTCCTGAACAGTATTCCTCATGAAAAGTCCACCTAGGATGGAAGAAAAAAAAGGAAAAGGTATTTCAGAATGATTTCTGAGGAGAAACAGTGGCAGTAAGTTACATTTGCATACCGCATATCTCAGGAAAGAACGAACGGGAGCAGGCTGAGCCGGAGCACGTAATTCTGACAGAGTGCGTACATGAAATACATACTCCGAGTCCAAAGTTAGGCTTTTAAAGCTACACATCACGTCCAGG
>NW_009259312.1:3436014-3454295 GCF_000687185.1 Egretta garzetta | reverse complement strand
CAGCAAGGAGAGGGAAGGGGCGATGCTCTTTCCCAGGGGGCTGCCCTGCGCCCGAGTGCTCCCCACCTCTCCGCCAGCGCCTGGGGGGCGGCTGCCGCGTTCGTCCGCCCACAGTGCCGCGAAGTGAGGAAAGACAAGGACGAGTTTATCCCAGACAAGGGAATATTAGGTCCTTCCCAACCTCCTCTGAAGGAAGGAAATCCAACAGTCTCCCTGCTTCATCCCGTATGCTGAAAGAAGAGGGGACGTCTCTGTCAGGTGTTGCCCCAGCGCAGAGCACACAGCATGGCCTCCCCCGTGGCCGCAGGGGAGCAGGCAGGTGGGTGCCAGGCATCCCGTGCACCTCTGCTACCCACCTCTTGGCCGAGCAGCAGGCTTGATATGCCCCTGGCCTGCACATCCCTAGGGAGCTATTGTGCTTCTGCTTGAAGCTTGGTTCTTCGAGGGGTTGGTCTTGCACCCATCTCCTTGACACCTCGCTATATGGATCCTGCAGCTGTTTTCTCTTTTTGCTGCTTTGAGGCCCACAAAACTGTACAAGATCGAGACAGAAAAGAGAGATTTTGTCACTTAGTCCATCTCATAGGCCCTGGGAAGACTCTTCTCACTTAATGTTTCCTTTTCCTCTGATTTCAGCAGGTCACTTTCACAGGAGGCCCTCCTCTGCCTTTCTATCTCAAACTCTGGTGTTCTTTGGGTCTATGTTCAGTTGAGTTAGGGATAACCTCAAAAGCAGTTGGCTTTGCATTTGCAAAATAATCAACCAGTGCCACTGGCTGTAGCTTTGTGTAAGCTTTGAGATGTAAGTCGGTGGCAGATTACTGCACATATGCTAATGAGTGACATCAGAGATGCAAACGACTACTCTTGAAGGAAGCCAAAGGCACAGGTGAAGAACAGAACATCACATTCATGACGCAGGAACACAACATATGCCATTGGCAGCATATATATGACTCCTACTTATTCCTAGGTACATGCATTGGTTGGTAGATGTTGTCTGTTCCTTTATGAGAGTCATGCCCAGAAGATGGAGTCTATTCCAGTTCAGGCAGGGGTAGGGATCAGGCTGTGGGGTGGCTGGTAATGTTCCTTGTTTAAATTGAGGTGGCAGTTGTCACTTTACCTCTCTATTTAAATAAATGGTTATCTGTATGGATAGGTGGGGCATAAAGTCCATCTTTATAGCACTCCTGAAGCTCAAAGCACTCTACAAATATTACCTATGAATTCCTGTAAACAACCCCATGAAAGCATGCTTGTATTCTTTTCTTACAGATGTAAAAACTTAAAAATCAAGGAAAGCAACTGGCCCGGTTCACCTAGGCAGGAAGTTTCAGACCCAGAATTAAGGTGATGAGCAAGAGCCTGGCTTCACTGTAGAACACTCTTCTCTCAAATGCCCTTTGGTAAGCACAGCAGATCTGGAAGCTGCAGACAGGTGCATGAGTTTAGACATTCAATACCATTGTGAAAAGCATGTTCCTATAGGCAAATAATTTCTCTTTCTGGTTGCCAACTACTTTCCCCATTCTGCCCACCTCCAGCCCATTTCTAACATATTCTCCACAAAGTCCTGCTGTCCTCTTTTTCTGTGTCCTTTCCTAGTGGCCCTGTTCACTTGATCTCACAAACTTCTCTCCATCCCTGCAGCTGTGTATTCCAGGCTGACTGCCACCTGCCACACTGACAGCTGATGACGTACTAAAATAACTGTGAAAGAAATTATGTGCAACATTATAGATGTTAGAACAACAGAGGATATAAAATAGCCATGAATGAAGGTGGCATGTGTTAGAATCTCATTTTCATACACAGCCGGTAGGGTGGGTACCTCATCTCAAATAAAATGGTGCTTCACAGCCTCATCTCAAAATGGAGAGTCTTGTTACAATTCAAAATATATCTGTGCTAAGAGACAAATTGTCATTATCACCTGCATATTTCCTCCTGAAGCCCCTCATAAATACATGTTATTATTAGCATTTTCAATACACACTTTGCTTTTTGCTTAGGCAATTAGTCTCACAGTACTATCTGCAGATACAAATGGTACAGCAGCCATCCCATACAGATTCTGGAGAAACCCGAAGAGACCCCATCCCAGTTTATCTTTCTTACCGCAAACCCATGGTGTCCTAGGACAAAATGGCAGGAGATTAGTTAGCTTTATGTGGATATTAATGCTGTGCAAATAGTTTATATACTTTGCTAAGGATGTTCAGTGACTCGAGTTAATGAGTTCCATGGTAACCAAAGTCACACCAGATGCTTACCCAAACCTTCCCTCACTAAATACGACCAAGATTTTGCAATCTCCGTGTTTAGATGATTTATAGTGTTCTGGGACACTAGGGGATTCTGAGTACTATCTACCTGAGCAGGAGGTGGTAATGATTTATAATTAGCTAATGTGTTCTCATTGTAATGTCTAACAGTGGATTAGAAAAATGCTATGGAATTTGGGACACAGCGTTCTCACCAAGCTTTCTGATGTTACTAGGCTAAACCTATAGTGTTAGCATAAAGTCATGGCAAAATCCACACCAGGATTCTGTGGCTCGAGCTTCACCATGACTGCTCTAAGCTGACTTTATCACTTTTGTCATTCCTATTTCTAATTGCAGGAGAGAAGCTCAGGCAAGCGAGTTTCTAGAAATCCTTGTGTTTCTCCCAATACCAACCAAATCAGGTGATAATTGCCAATAAATGTATTACCAGTTGTGTCTGACAGCCTTTTTTTTTTTTTTTTTATTTTAAACTGGTTATTTCTTCATAAAAACAAAGGAGACACAATTAACAACTTTATGTTAATGTCAGCATTTTCATTAGCTAAACTGATTAAATCTACAATAGACAGTTAACAGATAGAGTGATAGTGGGGAGAGACAGGGAAAGATGAAAAGGGATTCAGGGAGAAGATGAAATTAGAGATAGAAGGAGTCAAGGGGAAACAACAGTGTCAAAAGAGAAAAATAATACAGACATTACAGCTTCATACATTTTGGAAGACAGGTCAAAAGGACACCTAGTTAAGATTTGATTGTATTATGAGTGGGCAGAGAACAAACTATCGAAGCTCTCCTGTTTACCTTTCATTACCATGCAGTAAGAGAGACATAAAATGAAATTAAAAGGCAGCAGACAAGAGAAAGTTTAACAGAAATTTTCTGCTCTGCAGTTTATAGCTAATCTATAAAGCTGTCTTCTACACAGCATTCTTGGCAAAAATAATTGTTTTTAAAAGTTTCAGATTTTATGTGAATTAGCAGAGTAAATGCATTAGACTAACTAGTAAAAAGCTGCTGGGATTAATATTCAGAATTCATGGCAAAAAGTAGCTCCTGCACGCCTCAAGAAAGACCTATTCTTATGCACGATCAGAGTTTACAGTATGTCTAATTTTCTCTGGAAGTTTTTGTACCGGTCAGCATTAGAAACGGGATAGGACACTACCTGATTCTTTGATTTGTTGTTGTTCATTTTTTCGAAGAACAGTTAACAAGTGAAATCCTAGAACCACAGAAATGTACGGTAGATTTATTACCGCTATCATCGGAGCTAGGAATTTACCCAGTACATCGCGACAGAATAATATGGTCTGGCACATAGGAATATGTTCCAGTACATGGAAGGATGATCAAGATTTGTATAGGAAGAGGGTCAAAGAGGAAAGTTGTTGATAAATAAAAGTCATTACTCCATTACTGGAGTCTAATTCAACTTCAGGTAGCAGAAGCAAATTCATGCAGCAACTTTTATCAGAACTGAACATGGACTGTTACAGTAATAACCTATATATATTACAATTGCACAACTAAGACACAAATGTGGAAACAGCATGTACAAATGTCTTCATTTTTCTTGGGTTTGTGGTATCTTCAGGACACATACTTCTAATTCTTCTAAGAGCTATGGGGCTGGTGGAAATGTAGTGTTATTGTAGTCCCATATTGTCAGAAACAATTTATATTACCTTCTGCTTTCTGATTAACTGTACACTAGGCACTGCTGGCATAACACAGCCCTGCAATTCTTATTTAAACCTGTACTTTTGCTGTGCTCATCTATATTTATTACTTAAGGAAACAGTAAATAAAATGAAAAAGTAATGGTATCCCCTATATACTGTTAGTAAATGAATACTCTCTTTTTTATATACTTATGAATACAGTTTTCAGTCAATCTTGAGAGTTATATCAAGTTCATACCCACTTGAACTGTGCAAGACCTGACCAATGAATATTTAATTTCTGTATATAATTACCAAAATATATTCTTCTTAAAGACAATCTCCTTTAGCCCTAAGTAGTGAATAATCACTTCAGATGATCATTTACCAATCAAAAATCTATTTTCCTTCCAGTGTGTGTTTGTATTATATCTGTATATTAGAAGCATAGAATCATAGAATCGTTTAGGTTGGAAAAGACCTTTAAGATCATCAAGTCCAACCATTACCCTAACCCTGCCATTCCACCACTAAACCATGTCCCTAAGCGCCACGTCTGCCTGGCTTTTAATTACCTCCAGGGCTGGGGACTCGACCCCTTCCCTGGGCAGCCCGTTCCAGTGCTTATATTACTATAACTCACCTCATGTCAGTTCAAATCTGCAGTGATGTCTTTTAATGAAAATGTCTTTGGAAAACAGCACATAGATGCTTAGAAATGGATGTTTATACAAAACAAATTTACATTTCTCACTGAAGTTTTAAGGATTTCAGTTTTGTTCTGTTCCGCTTGATCAGACCGAGATTCCCACCCTCCCCTAAGCCAGCAGTCTGGTGGTTAGCAAGTTTTAGGAGTTATGCAGGAAACTGCCATTCAGTTCTCTGCTCATTTCAAAGAACCTGTGTTACTTCTGGAGTGAGCCTTTGCAGCACTAGGGTATGGAATCAACTCACTCTCTTTTTTTAGAGTTCATTCAATTCATATAAATAAGGTATTAGTTAATATGGGAAGGAAATCAGACAGAAAAGGAACTTTAAGCTGTGTCTCCCTTAGTCCTGGGGAATATATTGTCTGTGGAGTGTTGGTTTCTCCCTTGTTTTGTCACTACCCAAGAAATGTCTCCCTGAATGTGAAAAGATTCCTCTATGCAACTTCCACGAAAATAAAGCATTTCCTTAAAAGAAAGAGGTGCATGTAGCATACTTGCTAAGAATGAGCAGCCCTGGTACTTTAAGGCCTTTTTTTTCCTCTCACTTGAGACTACCTGACCTACCATCCAATTCCAACAGCATCTCAAGGACGCTAGCAAACTCTCGAACAGTCCAGAATCTGAGAAAAATCATAGGAAAAGAGAGATATCCTATTGCAACATCGCAGTATAACCCACAGGCTGGAGATTTTGATCCCTGTATACCAAAAGATCTAATACACAGTCTTTAAATCATATTTTCTCATATTGTCAAGGGCTTGCATTGTCCATCTGCACAGAGATGAATTTCACCTAATGTGATTTGTTTTATTGATTTCAGTGGGATTAACTGAGCGTACAAAGATGACTACAGTTGTACACTTACACTGATGTGAATAATGCAATGTGGTTCTGCTAATCTGCAGTGTTCGGGAGACGAACAAATCCTTCAGAAACCCAGTGGCTTATTTGAAAGGATCTGATATTAACAATAAAGCCAATGTTAACAGAAGTGTTCTCATGCTTTATGAAACTTCCATTCCTAATTAAGAGTTGTTTGGCTTTGTAAGTCACGCCTTGTAGCAATTGCGCTAGATCTTGATAATTACAGTATAAAACTGATTGACTATTTGATTGCTCTTTCAGCACAACAGAAGGCATAAGAAGTGAAAAAACAATTGCAGAAGGGTTTTGTAATAGCAATTCTCACCTTATATCAATTTGAAGAGTCTTAAGGATTTTCCAGCAGATCTGCAGTGGTCCTTATATATACCAAATTGAAGTCAACGAACAGTAGATTTACTCTTCTTAATTACCTTTTGCAGACTCTTGAGAAGAAGCTCGTGAGTCCCAAGGAGTCCACAGACCTGATTTGCAAGAAAAGAGATAGTTATCTATTATCATCTGTTAAATATTGTTTTAGTATCATCTTATCTTGAAACTGATAGAGTCCTGTTTGGAGTTCTGTTGTGTCTTCACAAGCACTCAATAACATGAAGGTAAGATCACTGCTATCACTGAATGTCTACTTTTGGGGGCTTTGTCTAACCTATGATGTTGCTAGACCAGCCTGCTTTTGATGACGAAGCTCTGTGCTGTATATACAACCATTAATTTCAGTAAGTTTGAAAGCAGACTTCACAGTGTAACTGACTTAGTCAAAGTCACAGAAGAGGCACCCATCTCTCTGGTGTTCATAGTCCCACAGTTCTTAGTGTTGCTTTTCAAAATATACTGGACCAAATCCTCTTCCAGTGTAAAGCACCTTAGATCAATGAAATAAATTCTGCTGTGGAGAAGGATAAGTGGGCTCTATTTGGCTTCTCTGCAGTGTAAATGCAGTTATCCTGTTTTGCATAGGACAAAGATCCTGACCAAGACCTGCACACCAGTGAATGATGTATGGATTTGATTTCATTCTTTTCACCCTTCCATGTGTATTGTTTAGGAACTAGGTAGCAGACCCTACAATCCTTCCAGGTGTCCCTCAAGACTGAAATTTAGGCAAAAATGTCCATTCATTTAAAAATGATTCTATAATCTTGACTTTAAAATTTGTTTTTACTGCTTAGCTTAGCTAGCATACATATCCCCTGAAGAATCATGTTTCAAGAGTGCAAAATTAACTGAAAAGAGAAGCACCGTGATTTTTCTTGCTTCAAATTATGTAAAGAAATATTGAAAGATTTTTTTACTCTTAAATTGTTATTTTATCTTTCATATTGCTTTCTAAATATTAGGGATATCAAATGTGGTTGTTGCCCTTTCTACCGGAGGCCCCTCTGGTACTACAGAGAACTGTTTAAAACATCAAACCATAACTGGACACTCAGGTGTCTTAACAAATGCAAAACAATGAACGTAAATCAAGTAAAAACCTTTCTTTTCATGAGTCAGATGCTATTTCCTTGGTATTTGTGATGCAGTAGCCTAGAGCTTAATCTAAAACCCATTACATGCATTAAGCATCATTCTGTTGACTTCAATGGTCTTTGAAGAAAGCTAATAGCCTATTTTCTTCCTACATATCGGTAGTCTTGGGGTGCAAGGGAGGCTAGGGAACAACAGCAAAGGCAGGACTAGATTTTTTTTATATAAAATATCTCATAAGCTATTTGTTCTTCATAATCAGAGAGTATAAAATAAATGAGCGTGGATTTTTTTTTTTTCTTTTGAAGGAGGTGGCAGAGAGGTCCCCTTACAGTTCTACCTTGAAACCTGTTTACATAAAAATCACTCTTTTCAGAAACAGTAGCTCTGCCTCCTGTACCTGGGTTATGGCACTGACTCTGAGCAGCATCCAACTCTACAGTTACTTTCATGGTGATTAACCAGTCATTTAAATCTCTAAAAGCAAGACAATTCAGAATTGTCCTTAACACCGTCTTGTTAATCAGCTGTACAGTTACCAGAAGGGTTAGCTAAGAAGTGGCCAGTCTTACACCAGGTTTCTTTGGGGCTGTCATACTTTAAGTGCAGTAAGTTAAGGAAGAAATGCAAACACATAATTTTAGACTTAACTTTGAAATTTCTTGCTTTTGTGTTGCAAAGCAAACCTTACACATTACTTTGACATACTGTTGTTATTTGCAATGTAATCATGTATAATAATTAACTCCAGCTGATCCACTGCAGTGCTTTAGCAAAGTATTGGGGCCCATTAAATTGGACCATGAATACACAGTTGCTTTCCTTATTTCTAATGTAATTATGCTGTTGAAGAAAAAAAAAAGCAGATTAATGGAAAGGTGTTGCTAAATGGGGCTCCTTGGTGCTGTAAATTTCTGGAGTGCTGTTATAAGGTTTTGAAGTATTAAGTATATATGAAAAGTGACATGCTGGGAATCTTTTGGAAAGCACTTGTTTCTGTTACTATTTTGGGAAACACTCTGCTGTCAAAGGTGAAATCCAGTGACAGCAGCACCAAAGGGTATGTTTTCACTGTGAGCTCAGTCATAGCGTAAGGGCCACCCCATTCCCCCCAGCATCGTACAATCCCTTATGCCTAGATATAGATGAACTCTGAACCTGGCCTTGCCATTAGGGCTGAATCCAACTTCTAAGTAGATCAGCACTCAAAACTTTCCATGAGTTTGGCTTTAAGGCACACATGAAGTCATGTGTTTGCTATATACATGATTGGATTATGGAGGATAAAGATCTCTTTTATGGACTTACTAATGTAGTGAGAGCATGAAAAGCAAATAAAATATCTGTGGTAAGCAAGGAGACAGGGCATTATTCTAACTCTATGAATTGGACCATAACGACCACAGTTTTTCAAGATTTGCGTCTCCTGGACCCTGTAGTTTCCGAATCATCTGTCTCCCACATGGCTCTTGCTAGAAGCTACCTGCCAGTCTATGTACCTCCACTCAGCATTTCACCCTTCGTTCCACATGCTCTGTCTCTTTTTGCAGAAGAATGCTGAAATATGTCACCTCAGCAGGCTGCATTGTTGTAAATACAACAATGGCTTGCTGTAAAACGTGGCTCAGTGCCAGGAGCCCTCTCAGCTCCTGTTCGGACAGCAGTCAAGAGCAAATCTGCGTACAGATAAATGATAATTACCAGCCCAGTAACGTTGCTCTAGCAGGTCAGTTCACATACGATTTTTTGGGGGAGAGGACCCTGCCTGACTAGGAAGAAGAGGCTTGGGGGTGACACTAATTCAGAGGATAAAACTAATTCAAAAAAGGCAGAAATTGTTCTAGAACACTCCATGAGTCAATGTGTAAAGGAACTCAAGTCAGCGACAGTTGGCAGCCTGAGAAATACCCCTGCAGACCTACTGTCAAACCCCAGTACATGTCAGGCCATGGTGTACACGTCTGCACGTAGGCACAGAACTGTGTGAGTATGGTTATGTACTCCAGATACATTCTGCTGGTTTAGCTCAGGCCACAGCCTCCTCGACTGCAGTGTGAGCTTTGCTCAAGCTAAACCAGTTATTTCACATTGGGGATGACATTGGGAACTTCGTAAGTGCTGAGACTTGGATTTAAAACAAGACCAGAATCCAGCTGTTTTACTTGTTCTCAGTGAATGCATTTTCCATACTCTGCACAATAATGAAACGAAAGTCGATGAATTTCTGCGTATTTTCAGTATGCAATATATGTACCAGCTTTTTCATAAGAGATTATTCCTGTCATTCTTACATTTACAAAGAGTCGTTTGGTCAAATAACAGAGTCCCCATAACTTTACACTCACGTATGCCTTGATTATGATACATTTGAAATAAGCTGATAGTGATCTTCTAAAATAGATACATGAAAATAATTTTCTCGGAACTATAGCTGTAAGCTAAAACCGCAAAGATCAGCTGACAGCACTTCTCACATCCGTCAGCAACGTTCATTTTTGATGACAAAACATAACTAAAATTTCCAAAATTGGTTCATCAGGGAAGATCTACTCTCTCAATTTAGTTGGTGTTCATCAAAAGACTTTTGCTGAATTAGTGAGGTTTTGGAACATACCAGACCACTTAGGCTGCTGAAGCCAAAGGGAAGCTGAACGGCAGCTCTTAGTAGCAACAGCATTTTTCAAAGTTCACAGACTGCCTCAAGGTCATCAAACCATTAAGTCTAGAAATATAAAGATGTAACCTTGCGATGAAGTTCTGGTCCCATGCACAGTGAATAAGAAACCCTCACTGACATCAGAGGACATCACACTGGACTCCCAGTCATTAGATCACGAATGCAAAAAGGAGGAGGAAATACTATTCTAATTTTATTTTGATTAGGCCATGATCATCACATCTTAAAACCACGCAGTCCGTATATCTATACATTCCCCATAACAGGAAATATATTTCTGATTAGGAAGGTCAAATGCTTCCAACTGACCCAGAAATTCAATACTTCGCAGCAGCTTTGTAAAAACAGCTTTGTTGGAGTCCTATGTATGTCTTCATTGCTTGTACCAAACATACTCCTTTTAAAATTAAAAACACACTTCCAAGCTCTCAGTTTTGCAAACCCATTTGGGGCCCTGAGACTCAAGTCATACTCTCTCCCTTCCCAATCTCACAGCCAAGTACAGTCTTCAAGGGCTAAACAAGGGCCTCAATGGTTTCTGTGCGATACCACTGCCTTTGAGTTGCACCCCCGGTGACATCCTTGCAGCCCGAAACCCATCAGCGGGGTTTATCAAGTGTAACGCACTGAAACTTCTGACGCTTTCTATCCTGTTGAAGCTGCTCGTAAGAATCCAGCTTGCATGTGCAAGCTATGTTGGCTCTCTTTCTGAAAAAACGGAAGCAAGAGAGCAGTGAAAGCCTATTTTTGGCACAAAAGGCAGCATAACTGATTCTTAAAAATGGGAGCAGGACTGCTGAGTGAGGTTGTGCACTACACAGATTCCCTACTCCGGGCAAAACTGCTCAGGTAGGGGTTAGCATGTATTGCAGCTCCCTGGCTTTTCTTTCTGTTCAGTAGAGTACATGATTTGTACTCCAGCCCAAATAAATGATTTGGAGATGAAAGGTGGTTTGATCACAAAAGCAGCTCTGTTATTCCAGGAGTAGCATGGAAAGGAAAGCTGTTTCACACAAACATGATAATGTTCCCTACCTCTGGATTCAGGCTGTTAGAAAACTGTCTATATTCTCCCCAACCCTCACCCCCCTTGCCTAATGTTTTTCAGTGTTTCAAAGACATTGATAGGTATTCTCTAAATAGGCTGGTTTGGGTTTTTTTTTTTTTTTAAAAAAAGGAGATTGAGCCAAATAACCTTGTAAATTTTGGGCATGTACTTTTCCATCTTCGGCAGACTTTTCTGCCAAAGAAAGGATTACAGACCTCAGGATCTGGCCCTACAGTTTGTATGCAGAGTACTGAAATCAGACCATAACAATTTAGGAAGCTAAAAAGAATATAGACACAAGCAAAGTTTAGTTAATATTGAAATATTTTAGTTGTTCAGCTATAAATTCAGACACTAAGCACAGATTAACTGGATTTGGAGCTATAGAAATGAGGGTAACACGGCAAGGTCAGGGCTGAATGAAATGACCAGAAATCGATCAAATGTGCGAAGTACTGGGGGGAACAGGGCAGTTAATCATTCCAAAACTTTACTCTGTAAAATGTACTGTACATGATCGATGACAGAGGAGATAATAAAACAAGCAGACTACACCTCTGGTCCATACATAAACATGCTGGAATTGCGTTTGGGCTGATTTGGGTTGCTAATTAATGATGCTTTAATCAGAAGGTAGAGAAGTTAACTCTGGCAGCCTAGGGCGGGACTGTACTTCATTTAGATGTCTAAAAACCTATATGGATATGAAGTGCATATACTTTGGGTGCAAGAAATCCTAACTGCTTGGTCTCCATTTATTGGCAGTGGGCTATGCATTTACAAGCCCCTTTTGCCTGCTAGCACCAAGGGATTAACAATGCACCAATTCTTTGAGCCTCAGGGCCTGATTCTGTATCGCTGAAGTCAATAGAAGCTTTGTCATTGACCTCAATGGGCACAGGCTCAAACCCTCAAAGAACACATTATGTGATACATGTTTTTTAAAAAAAAGTCTTAGCAGTTTTGTGTTTGCAGAACCAGGGATGACTGACTGACTGAGTGATATAAAGAAACTGAAAGAGAGAGGTGAAAAACAAACCCTGATTCCCCAGTTAGGCAACTGACTCTACATCTGAAGACAGTTTAAAAGCAGACAGAATAACTGCACTGAGTAGCTGCATTTTGCATTACATTTACACTGTGAATAATACTTTCTGACATCCAGTCTCTAATTTCTGTACCTGAAAACAATATAAATCAGTGAAAGCAGCAGCAGCTCTATAACTCTCAGAAGCCTGATTACTTTGTGGTGAAATACAGGGATGCTGGAGCCTATATGTAAGCAGGTCTACATCAGAGAATTTTGACTACTGTATACTCAGAGTAGCTCCTCTCCTTTTTCTGACGTTCCTTCATCTGCCTCCAGAAGCCCCAACTCTTAAATGATGTGGTGATATAAATGTGAGAAACTTTGGTAAAAGCAACTGTTTACCACTACATCCAGAGATGTAAGCAAGTTAATGACTGCATGTACTACAACACGTACCTCGTAACCACGTACGGTCAATGGCTGCGCTTTCCCCTTCTAGCTTCAGCATTAATAAGAAACTCTTTCAGTCTTCCAAAAGTAAATCTATAAATGGAACAGCAGGGCCTGCACATACGTATTCATGTGAAAAATCCTCCAGAGGAATTAGAGGCATTAGCACTGTTCATCTTCCTTACATATTGAATAAATGAAGTATCGGCTCTCTAGGTTTTGTGTTACTGGTCACCGCGGTCACATACCATTATTTCTGATCCATATCTGAATGATTTGCATACACATCAGCTCTTTCAAAACAGTTTCATGAATACTTCCAGTGAGAAGGCTTATTTGCTCAAATCCTTGCGATATCTTATTTTCCAAAAACAGTCTTGGGGGAAAGAAAATTTATTCTGTCACCAGCCTGTGTAAAAGGGGAGAGGAAGCCTTCACTAGCACTTCCAGACAAAAGCAGAGCACATCAGCAAGTACGGCATTTGGAGAGGGGGGAAGTGCTGCAGAAGTCTCCTCATACTCGTAGGGGTTAGAGCATCAACTCCCAGACACAAAGACCTTTTGTAATACCAAACCCCAAAACATTTTCTCAAAAGTCAGTACAATTATCACATCCTAGTGGTGCAGAATTTTTAATGCTGAGCAGCTAGTACATTTTATGAATTCATCACTTTGCTGTTGAACACTGGCATGCACTGATAGCTAGGCACAAAAAGCTCCAGCGCTGTACAGAAGTGGCATTCAGCCTTTGACAAGCGAAGAGCTACTTTGTCATCAAACAGAGGCTCACAAAACCATGAAAGAATGAACCGCATTTAAAATAGAGAAATGTACGCAGGCAGTTTATGCGAGAGTTAATACACTGCTCCAAACAAGTCAGCAAAATCTACAGTCAGAACAGGGCTTTTCGGAGCACAGCCGAAGACGTAGACTCATGGGCTATCTGTCACCGGTCTCAGAAGACTGGTTCTGCGTAAGTCAATACAGTCCATATGTGTGTGGGCACAGTCACACCTCTATTTTTTGTTTCAAATTGCCTGGGGGCAGCTGCCATATCACCTTCAAGACACCATGTGATGTCTTAATCAATGTTAGCGAGGAGCTTGAAGCAGCTTAGAAGCCACAAACGGGCTACAAAATACAGGGGGCACTGAAACACGGCATCACCGAGATAGCAATGATTACCTTCCTTTTTTCTGGCCCTTTGCATGTTTTTCCTAGGTAGAATGCTCTCTTTATTGCTTATTTCTTCTGAACTGATATGACAAGAAAGGACAAAGAAATACTTGTTAAGCAAGACTGCGGTTTTAATAGGAAACTTTAGGTCTATTTTATATATCTTTATGCTGTCCAGCTGCCTGGATTAGAATAGCAACTGAACAGAAACATGGGATTGCTGCATTCTAATCATCTCTAAAGCTTAGGAGCACGAGCTTTTGCCATTTTTCAAATATAGATTTTGGTTACAACCCAACCTTGTCATCCTTTCATATGCAAACTTCCCACTGTGATCAGTGGGACTTCTGAATATTTAAGGAATACATGGGAACTTGTTATTTTTTCTCTTCAGTTTCTAAACTGCTAGTGGAAAATTGTGTCAACCAGGGAGGAAGAGAGGGAAGGAGGAGAATATGAGGGAGTGTGAACAGAGCTAGATAATGCTGTGCGCCAAGCGCTTCCCAATCAGCCCCTTGGCATGCTGCTAGAACGTTGGAACTACAGCCAGAAGCATTCCATTTGCAAGTGCAATATCTGCAGTCCCTTCTGAGTAAGTTTTCAAAGACAAATCCCATTCACAAATAACCAGTACAAACAGCAAATACTGTTGCAATATTTGAGCGTATTCACACAAACATAGACAGAATTTTTCTTATTCTTCTTTCAAAAAATGGAACAAGGTATGTTCAGAATTCTCTTTACTGAAATATTTATGCCCAGTCTGAAAGGGTGAAGGGCACATTTTTAGTACCCACGGTCTCTATAAGATAAACATGAAACTAGCACAGCTGGTGCTTGACAGTGGATGTATTTGTCTCTTGGAATTTTGTGTTAAGGAGATTCCTTCATTAGCAAAAGAACCTTTTTAGTATTCACTCTCAGATTGCTTTTACTACTTGGTTCAAGGCAGTGCTTATTACTAAACATGTTCTCTTAACACAGCAAGTTCCACCAAATCTTAATCATTAGCAGTGAAAGCTATAAATATTTGTTTTCAGAGTTCGAGTCGGAAAGTAACAATGCATTTATTAGTGTTTCATTTAGACAACTGAACGAATTGACTTAATATTAACTTTTTTTTAGCCCACATTCACACATTTTTTCTATTTCCCTCTGGTGTTTAAACTACACTATACTTCATCTCCAAAGGAATGAGGCTTTCAAACATCATGATTCCACCTTCTGAGCCTAGAAGAGACTTTGTTCTGAAAAAGGCAAAGGATATAGTAAAGGACTTTTAGAACTTGACTGGAACAGACTGATTTGTCTGCCTTATTATTATCATTAGTTTCCACAAAATAAGATTTTTTTTCCTAGCTAAAAATGCACAGTTTTATTCTATAACAAAGTTGTACACATTGCCTGATCCAATACATGTGGTCTGATCCTTCTAGCTTCGTGCCAACCATTGCCATTTTTCATTGCCATTTTATTACTGTCCAGATGACACATGGCAAGACAGAGGTGTCATTTAAAATACATTACAAAGAGTTCTCTAGCTTTGAGATTTATTACTGTGTTGAGTGAGATTGCATTTTTAGTGACAACACTGCAAAGGACTCTGAAAGATCTGAAAGAATCAGTCAGTTTATGGAGGTGAAGCATGCATTACTGTGAGCATGGGAAGAACAACTGAAGTTGTATCATCAACCCATATTTTTAGAACCATTTCACAATGAGACAGAATTTAGGCTCTTTTGGTACTGAGATAAATAATTCATATAGCCAAAACGTTGCTTCAACTAGTCCTCTTCATGATTGTAGCCATTAATACATACAGAACCAAACGCCTTTCATGGCCTAAGTGATGGCAGTTTCTAGTAGTACTGAGAGAATACAATTGGTACCCTCAGTATATTAAGAGTTGCAAAATTTGAATCCAAACCAAGACTTCAAAATCCTCTGTGTGCAAAACTATGTAGTTAGGATTGGATAAGATGCAGCAAATACCCCTTCTTTGTGCCTAGCTTTTGTCAAAAACTGTGTGAGGGAGTTCTCTGGAAACTTCAACTGAATAAAGCAGGCATAGAGCATATGAAGTAAAGGACCTTTGGTCATTCAGTGATTCTTTAATACTTAGTTCTACGTGGTGCCTTCTTTCCTTTTTTCATAGCCTGTCCCTTTTCCCCAGCCCAAAGCCAAACAAAACAACAGGTATAACCCGTCTGGTTTTGCATTGGCATTGTTCACTTTGTGCATTGTGCCTTTACTTTGTTCCAGTTTGTCTCGTCTGCTCACATATCTATCTCTGTGTTTTCAAGAGCCTAGCAAAAGAGGATCTTAATTCTAGTTGGTCCTGGAGGTCCTACCGTAATTAAAGAAGATTACTAGTAATCTGGTGAGCCTGTGTTCTGTAGTCAGAGAGGCTCGCAAACCACAGGAACCACATTTAGGAACCAACTGAATCTCACTGATGTAACCTCAAATAACATAAAATACATGGCACAAAAAGTATGTGACTGAAGCTTCACTTTGCTGCAAGAACACCAAGAAGCTGCTTTTACTCTTCAGGACCAAAGGGAAAGATGAGCATGCACTGCATTTGCATGGTTGAGACTGGTTCTTGATTGAGATGTTTCATGAGATTCAAGCATGCAGAAGCTTAGGTCAGATGCTGATGGCAAGGCTGATGATTATGATGATAGTCTTGAATGAACGATGCTGGAAGCTGGTTCACCTTTGGCCAAGCTTTTTACAGGCAAGAAGCTTTTTGAACCTGTCTGTTACTGAACCCACAAGGAACTTCAGCATTCCACAACAGTTTCTGCATCTCAAGATATTTATGGCTTAGCCTTGTTATAGGTTGTACACTGAGTTTGTTTTAAAGGATTTCTTTATGCTGCCTCTGCAAAACAATTTCTTGCTCTAGCAGCTTCCAAGCTTAAATTTTAGCCTACAGCACTCAGTCCACAAAACACAGGACTAGCATGCAACACTGAAGAGGATCAAAGAAACAATAATTTGGGATTCATTCACAATTATTTTAGGCTCTTAAAGGTAATGGGACTTAATATCGGTTAAAAACTGTAGAAAAGGGCTCTTGGGAGGACAATTTTAATACATCCCAGGTGTAACAGCATTGAAGTCAACAGTTACAACATTTTTTAACTGACTCCAGTATGTTTATTCTGTAGAGAAAGTTTCCTCACACTGTAAATCGTTGTAAGATTAGTATTAATCTGACTGAAATGTCCTGAGCCATCCAATTCTCTGGTTAATTCTATTAGGCAGAATTTTCCACATGCTAGTTTGAAATGTTATCATATGATGACAAATTTAAGCTTTTTTATTGGATTTATGTAAATCCTTTCTTCACTGAAGCTGTTGGAAGGGTTCCGCAGTTGCTTATAGGATCCACACACTGAAAAGCATCACAAATACCTTGTAAGAGACCGGCTTTTCTTCAGAAAGTCCAAGCTTTAGAACAACTGTTTCGAGTCCACTGCAGACTTCCAGCCCTTTTTCCGATTACAGCATCACATGAGATGGCACAAAGCTTTCCACCTGAGCACCATCTTTAGCACTGTCTGCTCTTGAGAAAGAATGCACTTGCAGAGAGGAACTGGGAGTGAAAAGAACGGGTTTAAATCCCTGCTTGTCTTAGCTCTCTCATTTGGTTATTTCCTCTTTAGATTGTACAGACTTTAAGGGATTCTCATCCAAATTTCTTCCATTTGTTGTAGTTCCTATTTGAGAATTGGCAGATTAAACAACTCAGTCATATACACCAGCTATACAGGTGAGCATGAGAGACAGAAGGAAGAAGGCAATTCTGTCTGGATGCCACTTGCCATACCTGGAGACCAGAGCAGTTAGATTCTTTGATCTCAGAAAGGTCTTAATTAAAAAAAAAAAAAAAAACAAACCACACAAAAAACCCAACAAAACCCAATTTTCAGCTTTTTAGCATAGTCCACTGTTTTGTTTTGGTTTTTTTAGTTCATTACAGAGCAGGGCTGTGCTGCAGCTTGACATCCCAGGGCTCAACTACAAAACATACAATAAATAACTCGTGCTGCTTGCCTTCGAGCACGGGAGCAGACCCATTGGCTGCAGTGGGGCTACTCACACTTAAATTCAAACATATTCTGAAGTGCTTTGCTGGACTGGGGCCTCCGTATCTCGGATGAATAAGCTTTGCTTCAATGAATTTGCCAAGTCTCCTTCTGAAAGGTCAAAGAAAAATTTTTTTTTCTATTTCCTGCTTGACTTGGTGGACCTTTTAAACCACATTATATTCATTCTTAGTACATGTACTATAGGTATTGAACATTAGCTGACTTTACTCACAGGAGACTCAAGAAAATAGTCCTAGGGAAGTATAAAAGCTAAGGGTTAATTACAACACCTTAGATCTAGACAATTTTGTAAAATTTCTTTGTTCTTATTTATTTAGTTGTTTTTAATTCAAAGGCAATGTTCTATTTGGATGTGGAGATTCAAGTAACACTTTCCAAAATATGAAAGGCTAAATGCCACATTTACAATTGTTTCTGAAAAGGCCTGACCTTTATTAAAGTTACTGAGTAAATACAATTCGGAGGGTTTTGTTTCTCTTGTAAATTAAATGGTATGTTTGTAGATGGAAAGGTCAATTTTCAGTAAAGCTGAGCTTCAGAAAACATCACCCCTCAGCTAAATCAAAGGAGTTAATTAGTTTTACAGATAGAATACATAATATATAATTCTCTTATCTTTGCTTGAAAATCAATTGTTTATGGCATAAAGAGGATACACTTGTCATCATTAGGTGTAAATGTTTGTTTGCAGCAGCAGCAAATACAGCGTCAATCTACTACACACAGTTTCGCAAATGGGACACTGAGGTCCTTGAGAGGTTCTGTGTA
>NW_009259312.1:3431013-3435978 GCF_000687185.1 Egretta garzetta | reverse complement strand
CGCATTTAGTAAATTTATTCCATCTTATATGAAACTATCATTGTTTCTATTAACAAAAAATGCACTGGGAAAATATTACTAGGCACCAATACTGCACTGAGTACTCTGCAGTTTAATCCCTTTCCTCCTGCGCTGCCCTTAATTCAAATCAGTTTTTTATATTTAGTAATTTTTACAGCATTTTCAACAAGAGACCACAAGTACGCATTAATAAGCATCATCTGGACCAGTTAAACGCCTGGGTGTATTAATGAGAAGGAGGCTGAAAGGCCTGGGTTTTCCTGCCTAGGTCTGTGATCGGTCTCATGCCAGCGGCTGGAGCCTCGTGGGCAGTACTGAGCACCGCGCCGTTGTCTTAGCTGTTCATTGCCAATCCCATCAGTGCAATGCAGTAGGTGGGAATGGTCCTGGTCTTCTTGGGCCTTGGACTCAATCCCAAATTGGAAGGGGAGTAAAGAAGACATCACAATGAGGAAATGGTTGATCTCTACAGCTGGAGTGAACTTTTAATTTATTGTCTTGTACCTCAAAACCTGTTATGAAAACTGGACTCAGGATAGGTAATCAGAAGGGGAGCATCTGGATTTTATTGTTATAGTTTTTTGATTCTAAATTGTCTTAAAAGTGTAATACTTTAGCTTTAACTGTAATGAAGCGCTTTTTTTTTTTTTTTTTTTTTCCTGTAATCAAAGCTGCATTACCAGATCCTAGCAGCGGGATGAAATTCTTGCCTTAACAGGAAAAACGCTTCATATCTTTATTAAGAGAATATTGTCTGCTCCTTTGGATGGAAAACTGTTGGGCTAAGAGGCAGCACCTCCTGACTCTGTAACAGCCTTCAGCTCCCCTCTTTGTATGGTTTCCAAAATCAAGGGAGAGAAGGGAACAATGTTTTTGCTATCTCTAGCCTCTGTTTAAACCAGCACGTTACACAAAGCTGAACTTCCCAGCAAGTTTCATGGGTGCCTCCAGAAGGAAGACATTTGAAGTCAGATATGTAGAAGGTGCTGGAAGAATTCAGGCCTTCATAGAGATATACCACCACAGCAGGGTGACTGCAAGGTGGGTTTCTTCTCCCACGCTCACTGGGGATGTCCAGAGATTTCTAATGGACCTTACTCTCCTTGATTTAGCCTGATCTTGTAATTTTTTTCATCCAGTGCCCTGTATAAGTTAAGTGCTGTTTAGTTATTTACAGCTAGATGTTATTTACAGCCTGTTTACACAAATCTTACCTGATAAACTTGTCCATAGAGTAGATCCTTTAGGACAAATTCCACATACTCTTGCCTTGTCTGAAGCAGCAGTACTAGCTGTATTTAAAAGTCACTGAATTATAGAGTGGTTTGGGTTGGAAGGGACCTTAAAGATCATCCAGTTCCAACCCCCCTGCCATGGGCAGGGACACCTTCCGGCAGACTCAAAGGTCCATCCAGCCTGTCGTGGAACACATCCAGGGATGGGGTATCCACAGCTTCTCTGGGCAACCTGTTCCAGTGCCTCGCCACCCTCACAGGGAAGAATTTCTTCCTTATATCTCATCTCAATCTCCCCTCTTTCCATTTAAAGCCATTACTTCTTGTCCTATCACTGCATGCCCTTGTAAAAGGTCCTCTCCAGCTTTCCTGCAGGCCCCCTCCAGGTGCTGGAAGGCTGCTGTAAGGTCTCCCCAGAGCCTTCTCTTCTCATTTAAGTATCATTATACCTCTCTTCTCCGTACAAGCAGAAAATACCTGATGTCAATATTTGTTCTCACAGAAGGGTGCCATATGGGAAAAAAAGAAGAGAGACTACGTTGAAATTGTCTGAAGAGACAAGTGAAAATAAAACAGCTTATGTCAAGCACTGAGGTTTGTAATAAGTGATGTGCCGACAACAGACACCTTCACTAAGCAAAGGGAAACCTAAAAGAAAAACATCAAAAATTACAGGCAGGTTTTCCAAGCTGCTTCACATTTTACTTCTTTTAACGGAAGCCAGGTGACCCAGTCCTTCACAGTGCTTTTGCCACACTTAAACCTTGCAGCTCTTACAGATAATCTAACCTTCAATTCCGTACTGAACAATATTAAACTAAACAAAAGTCATCTTGCTCTAGCAGAGCCGGGTCAAAATGGTTCCACTGCTAAGTGGACTAGGTAGTTTGTACTCTGGCACAGAGGTTCGATCCAGGCAATAGCAAATCCACATTGCTATCCTGCAGCAAGCTCTTAGCATTATTCCAGAGGAACCAAAGTGGGGTTTTGTAACAGTCAATGATTTATTAACCATTTTTAATGTCCTCCTCTTCTGTTTGATTTTCTGGTGTGGTGCATTCTCCATATCCAAGCTATTTTGAGGCAAATAGTCGAAACTAATTATGGAGTTCATCCAGGATGAAAATAAAATGGCACATTCCATTCTCTTCAATAAATGCTTTCTGTTTAAATTCATTTCCAGCCAGCATATGTACAGAAGGTAAACAAACAGTACGGTATGAGGGCTTAGATATTACACATGGATTTTATAGAGAACTCGAAAGTATAGAGGAGATACAGAGAGGTTGTATGAAAGCTGTAGGTACTGGGAGTTAAAGCAGGAGATGTTAGATCGTCATGTGCCTGGCATTCTCCGTGCTGCTGCTCCCAGTCTGCTCTTGCAGCGTGCTCGCCGCAGATCCGCAGAGACCCTTGGCTACACCGCGCTCTCCCCGTGCCTCTCTTTACCTATCTACAGAGCAGCGCTACAGCAAACCTGTGCCCTCTGGCTTATTAGATCACCCATTTAAAAAGTACAGCTCCTCAGGTGATATTACAGACGTTGAAACAGATACAAGGGCTATAAAGGATACTAGAATTTTGGGACTGCTATGGGCATTCAGTTGAAGCGAATAATCAGTGGGCTCAAGTAACTGCGCAGCCAATATATCACACCACAACACCGAGCTGTATGAACGCTGGGATCTTCAATCAGATATTGCTCATTTAAAAATGGAGCTGTGCAACAGTGGCCCTCTCTCTTGTACTCATTTTTCTTGGAGCATCGGTCTGACATTTCAAAAGATGAGAAGTACCTTTCAGCTTGAACAAACTCAGAAATCTATCTGTAAACACATTTGGCCTCATCTTGAGAAATGTCAGATTTCTGGAACGAACAGCATGGGTACAATATTTGTGTCAGCATTTAGGCAGCCACATGTAAGAGAGCAGGCACGGTTGCAACATTTTATACTGCACTTTTTTGCAAGTACAGTAGCTATAGGAGGAAATGCACATTACACCCAACACCTTTGTCCTACTCTACCACTAAAATAGTTGCAAAAATAAGTAAAGGACTGAGTCAGTAGGGGGAGGGAAAGCTTCTCTCACCTCCTCCTCTGCCTCATTGTAATCAGGTCCCTGCTTCCCAACACCAGCCGACAATCAGTGTTTGTTCATTATTGATATTCATTGGAGGGGTTCCAGTATCGTCACCTGAAATTGAGTCCTTGCTGTGTTGAGCATTACCCACAGAAAATAGCAGTTCCTGCCCTGAAAAGCTTGCAGTCCAGGGAGACAAAACAAATGTGAAGTGAACAACAGCCTACAAACAACATTAGTGCCACTGCTAGATTTGTGTGTGTGTTTACAGCAGTGGTTTTCAGCCTATGGTCTGTGAGCCCCAGAGGGTAGTGGTCTATAAGGGATCCAAGCAAGGTAAGTAAGGAGAAAAAAAAGGCTCAACTTCACCTCACACAAATCTCTGCTTCCTCTGGAAAGTGTCTAGGGCCTCTATACTGAAAAAGCCCAAAGATCATTGTATCCAGGTTGCCACAACCAAGCCTGTCATTTATAACACCCTGAGACACATCAGCTGACATATCGGGCTACTGCTTCATAGGCTCACAGACGTCTCGCCCCAGCCTGCTTCCACTCCAAGTAGTGTAGCATGGAGTGGAGAAGACCCAGCACTGTGCTCTGCCTCCAGGATTGCCCCACCATGGGATCCCCTGCTCAGAGAAGCCTTGCACAGAATTCAGAGCAGCACGCTCCCACCACAGCTCCCCAGTCTGCCATTAACACCCTCATCTCCCTTCTCCTCGTAATGCGAGATTTACACCTGGGAAGACAAAAAACCCTCAACATGTTGAGTCTTCTAATGGAAAGGAACTTAAGTTCTCCTTAGTACTTGCTTCCCTCCTTCCTCCAGTGGAGGTACCAGGCCGGGAAATACCTGCCAGCACATAGCAAGAGGTAGCTACTAGGAGGTAGCTACTAGGAGTAGCTACCAAGTTAACCTCCTCGAAAAATACTCAACTGCAGAAGAACCTATCTGTCTTAAGACTCCTAGAGACCATGAACTTCGGCGACAGGCCTGACAGTGATACCAGGGATGGCATTCCCTGGCTCCTGCTCACAAGAGAGCTGCTCACACATGCAGGAGCAGCACTCAGCTCCTGAACTCCGGTGGTTTAATAACGCCAGGGAATCTCACTGGTTGTGGATTAGCCCCCCGAACTGCGCGTGGTACTATGCTGTATTTTTCATAAAGCAATTCATTCTCTTACAATCTTTCAGAGATTAAATTTTCACTGAGCCAATAAAATATGCTAAAATTGCTTATAATGGCACTGCTTAGGATTAGGTAGGAAGCCGTTATATCATAGTTTACAGAGCTAATGGCCAGTATTGAGTGTGCATATTGTAAACTGTAATGAAACGGGAAAAATTACTTCCAGATGTATTTTCACTCTGTATTTTGTAATAACAACAATATATCAACCTTGCTAATATTCTTTTCTCATGATTGAGTAACCTGTTTGGTTTGTTATCACACACAGGTAAATCTTACAATATCATTTGGCAACTGTTACGTTCGAGCTGGAATGCTCTTATTGCTGATCTCTCTGCTTCCTCCCTTAAAATATCACCTTGTGCTGAGGCTGAGGAGCAATAAGGATGGCACACAAGAATTCTGCATCCGCTCTGAGAACATGAGAACATTCCT
>NW_009259312.1:3429936-3430884 GCF_000687185.1 Egretta garzetta | reverse complement strand
CCTCAAAACCACCCACTGTCCCCTCCTGCCAGAGCCATTGGACTATTTACTCTGCAATTATGTCCTGATATGGGATGGAATTTTGATTCATTTTCCATTTCTCTTTCTAAAATTTCTGATCATCCCAGAATTCCACAATTTATTTTAGCCAATGCTTCTGTCTTCCTCTCCTCTCTGTTGCTTTAGTTTCTGAAGTATGTGTGTGTATATATATATATATATGTATATACACTCCTATTTTATTTTTCCTGTGGAGCAGGTAAGAACGGAGAGCCAGTAAGGTCTTTGTTGTTGGTACAAATTAAAACTTGGCCTGGCTCAAATATATTCAGATCTAAGGAAGATCAGATACTAAAATGAATAGTATAACCCACCTGCATCAGCATGATATGAGATCAAAGCCCTGTGTATATGCATCTATAAATTGGAGATAGCTCACAGAAGTCTTGATCTAATGCTTCTCAGATGTATGCTTCCTTTCTACTTAAATGGAATTACTCCAATGAGAAAGGCAAACAATGTGCAGGATTTTGGGATTCCTTAAGGAAGAACTCAAAATACATCCTCTAGTATCAAGTAAGACAGCGATACCTCACACAACATGCTTAAAAAGCAGAAACAGTTGGAAAAGTTTATCAAAGGAAACAAACCAAAATGTGAAACCACATCTGTTAAAGCTTCAAACCAGAAATGCTTTCAGACCTACATGCACAGATCGCTCCACCCCAGGAATCTTAAAGTGAAATGAGCTCTCTCTCAACCAGAAATATTAATTTTAACACACTTTGGCCATGAGAAGATATCAAACAGCTGGTGACTGCGAACATGATCCCAGTGTATTAGAAGGATGATGTAGAGAATAACAGACTGGTTAGTGATATCAATACTGATATCAATACTGGCTGAAATAGTAATAAACCGTTCATTCAGGACTGTGTCAGCGAAGCA
>NW_009259312.1:3389967-3429920 GCF_000687185.1 Egretta garzetta | reverse complement strand
GGCATTCCTAGAAGGCAGATCTTGTTTTGGCAGGAGTGTGTGCCTGGTTGATAATGGCAACTCTCTTGAGGGGGGGTTCTGAATTCTTCTAGGCATTTAACTTAGCACCACATCAGATTTTGATTTTAAAATGCTTATAACAGCAACATAAAGCAGGACAGCTTAGATGGAATACTGGCCCACCTTCAGATCACAGAACATAGCTGTTACTGAGGGTATATAAACTTCCTTGCTTCTGCTGGTAACACTTAAGGACTGGTTTGTGTTCCAACAAACTCCAGTATTTTTATTAACACTAAAGTTGGCAGTAAGGAGAGGCTGCTGTTACAGTGCGATCCGAGTCAACTGATAAAATGATCACAAGCCAACACAATATTTTTAATTCTATACAAATATGCAGCCATCTATCCAGAATGTGGATGAAAGTGATACCTGAGGATTAGGAACTTCACATCTCTGTCCATCTGACGCAGAGAAGCTCTTGAGTTACCTCAGATGAGCTCTCATTGCAGTTCTGTAGTGGTACCACCTAATACGATCCCTGGATGAAAAAAGGAGGAGGGATTATCAAACTATCTTACCCTTCTTGACAACAATGGCAAGAACAGTATTACAGCCTGGCATCTACATTTGAGAAAAATACAGAAATGCTAAAACCACTTAAGAAAGCAAAGGGAAGCCATGAGACTAGGACACCAACCCCCCACCCCCGTATCTTATAACAGGGGTAATTAAATACTGGAACCGGTGGTAGACTCGCTATCTCTGGTGCATTCAAAACAAGATTAGATACTTCAAGAATATGCTTTATTGCAATTGCCTTTCCTAAGGTGCTACACTGGGATAGGATATGGAAAGTCTTCAACATGTGTATGCAAAACGTTAGAGCAGATAGCGTCAGACTATCCAAAAAATTTTTGTGTCTTCTCCTTCCTCCCTATCTTGTGAGGAAATTGCTCTTCATAAAGATAATGAGTAGAACTGGATATGATGTGATCTGATGTGACCAACACATCTGAAGGGACTGGGAAGGGCACGATCACCAACGTACATCACCAAATGCATGTTTAGCTTGTCTGCTTCTTCTGAACCATTCTGTGCTCTGCATGTGGCAGCTCTTGTGAGTACAAAAAAAAATTGTGGGAAAGTCCAGCTCAGACCCTTTCCAGATGGGAAAGGCACAGGTGGTGTTCAGAGAAGGTGAAGGAACTGTCTAAGTAGCATGGAGGAGCTACAGACATGGATTCTCTGGAGACGTTAACATCCCAAGTAGTCCCTATGGAATGCATGAAATAGCGAGAATGATAGGAAGCAATTCCCAGCCTGCAGCCCATCTCCAAGGGCAAATTTTAAAGCTAGAATTCATCTCACCTGGTGTTAAACATCTAAAAGATTGGCATTAGGCAAAGCTAAATTATCTGATGCTCTGTTCTGTACCTTGCCAGGAGACAGGTACCACCAGAAGGCAATCCGTATTCCCCTAAGTTAGGAGTCCAAAAAAGATGGATACCTCTTGGCCATGTAGAAGCCTCGGTGAGGTTAGACTCGGCATCTACTTTCTGGATGGATAAAGTCAAGTGAGATGAACCCCATGCTAAATACCCTCTCCAAAGCACGGAATTAGTAGCGTGTCTCAGTGAAATGGCCATAAATATGTTTACATTAGCAAACTGACTCATTTTCCTCTCCTCTCATGCTTCTCTGAGATACATTCATCCTGTTTTAGTGGGAAGGTCCCAAAACCTCATCAGCCTGGAGCAGCTATTCTCTACAGCTTAGTTTTGGTTTGGGGTTTTGGGTTATTTTTTACTTTTTTTTTTCATTCAGTAATTTGAGATTGTCAAACCAAAGAACAGGAAAAATCATCCAACAGAAAGTGATATATCTGATAGTATACATTCCATACCACCTGCAAAGGGAATGGCTCTGATTGAGAACTGCAAACCGTGCTGCAGCCTTGCCTGAAGGCAAGCGCTGCTGGGTGCAGCTGTGCACCCCACAAGAGGGGAGAGCGCCCACATCCTCAGCGCGGGTTGCTCAAACACGACCACTGACGCCTCTCAGAACATTCAGTGAAATTCATCTTGGCTTGGAACTAAAGCAGCCTCTTGTTCATGTGCACTGAAAAATAAACTTTGTAGGCCATAGAGGTGGGGCACGGATTTCATTTCAGTGAGATGAATGCATTTTTACAGTGTTTACCTACCTCTAACATAATACAATTTTTTTTTTTTTAGCCTTTAGATACACTTCATTTTAAATCTGAGATTTTAGTCTCCCTGATTTATTTGGCTTATTGGGTAATGGAACTTCTTTGATCCTTTAAACCAAAGTGAAATGGAAGACAGACTGGGAAAGCGCTACCCCAGATGAGATTTGGCAAAGAATCAATATTTTACAGTTTAAATATGTATTAATCCATGGCAGAACTAAACCATTTTAACTTTTTATACAGACAGTATTTTACCCTTGTGAAAGTGTATAAAAAGTGTATAAAAAGTGCGTATTATGGAGTTATTTTGCTGAATGTTATTTATGATACACTTATCTCATTGGGGAAAAGCAAGAGCTAGCGATATCTACCGAGGGAAAAATTATTGGGTGGTAGTTTCAAAAGAGCTTGAAAGATTTAGACAGTCAATTGCCAGTGAATTGGGAGTTATGACAGGAGTTACAGCTCTAAATCATATAAGCAGTTTTAAAAATCCAGCTCCTCCTTCCCCCTTTATCTTTAATTGAGTTCATTTGTCTTTCATTTGCTTATTGTGTCACTCAGGCTATTTGAAGCTGTGTCAGAAATAATAACAGGCAGAATGCATACATACAGTCTGCTGTTAGAGGTACCGCGCTGTGGACGAGAGTTGGGCTGATGGCCGCCTCTCTAATTTACTCCTTGTTGAACCCGCAATGGAAGCAGCGCTTTTGTGTTCGGGCCATCTGGTGCAGAAGTGGAGGTAATAGCGAATGTCACCAACAGAAGCTGGAGTGCGAGAGCAGCACTAGCAACTAAGCCAATGCTCCTGAGCTCTGGCCAAAGTGGCCGGGGCGGCTCTGCACCTTCCAGCCACAGAGGCTGCAGGTCCCTGAGAGAGCTTGCTGGTGACTACCAGCAGGACTTTGGTCTTGCTCCACTTTAGAACAAACCAGCTCCTTCCTAAACTGAGTTCTAAGCACTTGCCCAATAAAAAACAACAAAAATTACTCTTAGTCTCTGAAAAACCCAACCAGAAATACTCTTAGTATTAGTAGAAAGGCTTTTGTAACAAAGCCAATAAAGAAGTAACCAAAAAAATTGCTCTGGTATCTTCTCTGGTACCTCTTACTTTAGCAATGTTTATAGTATTGATAAAATGATAAATGATGTGATTATATCTTGAGGATAACTGAAACCAAACACAGATCTTTTCATTTAACCATTCTGCTTTGAACCAGCCATTTCAACTCCAGTGAGGTCTAAAATCAGAAGTTTACCAATAACTGCAGCATATCCTTTTGTTTACTCCTTTTGGACAATCCAGAACAGCCATCCTTAATGTCCTCCTAACACAGTAGAAAAAATAAGGCTTTTTTAATGAGAAAACCCAAGACTATACAACTGTGGCATGGAGAAACAGCTGATACAGTCTCAAATTAAGACCTAGTTCAAATTAGAACAAAATTGAGAATAACCAGAAGATGTTTTTGAGGCAAGGTGATAAGCAGGTAAACAGACACCAGAGAAATGCATAACTTAGACATATTTCAAGTTCATTTTAGGCACTGATTTTTCTGTAGTGCTGAAACATAAGCCTGGCTTATTGTATTTGTTTCATCTTTAACATTCCCTCAGAAAACAACTTTCCTGTTTTGGACATCTTTATTAAAGACTCATTTGCACAGTGACTCTGTACAATTATCAACATCATTATTTATATAAGAGCAGTATGGTCATATGAGAGCTAGGAAAATGGATCTGTGGTTCTTCAAGAAGTCTGTGCATATGTGAGAGATATGAATAGCTGAGACAAGCAAAGGTACAATCGCTCCGTGCCCATTTTACAGCTGAAAAGCTGAGACTGAAACACAGAACTACCCAAAATCACGGAGGGAGTAGGTGACGGGATAGAGCTGATAGCTCACCTGGCTGAATCCTAATCAAAGACAGTCCTAAAATTAGGGTGAAGCATTTCTGTAATAAATCATAACATTAATATACGCAAGTCTGAAAAGATCTGAAGTTATTCAAAATTCACACACTTGCAACCAATATTGACCAAGATATGAACTTTCTCAACGAAAATGCCCCTTTCTCTCTCTTCCTGTTAACCGTAAAACACAATTTGTGCTTATCAGAATAAAAGTATGCCTTCCAACTCAGCTATACCATAAACAAATGCACTCTTCTGTTCTACCTGACTTAGGATCAGTCTTCAGCATTGGAAAACAAAGTTCTGAATCACCGATCCCATCTTCTCCTTTCCCTGACATGGGCTGGCTTTCTACGCAATACTCTCCCGTTCCTGCCTCCGTGCTAGGGTGGTTCCAGCCAGGGTACAAGGTTGTCTGCGGGTGTTTCACAGCGCATACACAGCCCGGCTGATTCTCTCAGGAGGGAGCTGTGTAATATGCTACGTACAAATGCTGTATAACAGGCAAGCTCGTCAACCCCGTTGCAGAGGAGAATATGTCTGCATCAAATTATGAAGTCTGCTTTGTGCCTGGGCTAAAATATCAATACTGTGGCTTCATTAGTTCTTACTTGCCCCAGGGCAGCCTGCTATGCTATTATATTCTCTGATAAGCCTTATTGGATCTCTCATTCTGAAATCTTAGGATTTAAACTAGATATATTTGGTAATATATCTAGAAGCAGCTACTCTCATCTGGGTATCATCAATACACATAACTCCACTGAAATTACATGACTTCAAGAAAATAAGTCATGTAGAAATGATCTTAACATTGTTATATGGAATACCTGCCAAAGGTACAGCAGATAGGCAGGGTTCTGCATCCATCACACATGGCGATATTTTACATTTTAAGATACAGTGCGCGAAATCTTGAGCACGGTCACTGGCAAAGCTCCCACCCATTTCAGTGAGGTTAGGATTTCAGTCCACATGTGCACCAGCATGTAAAGCTAGTAATATTTACATTTGTAACTTCCACGGTAAACTATACTAGCTGATTGTTCATCCTGGAATATATTGCTTTAGAAGGTTCTCGGTACTGAATGTTGCTGCTAGAAAGGGGCAAGTGGCACGAATCACCCTCTTGGTAAGATGAAAAAAAGCCTTTGCGTGACTATTGTTCCTGATGTGAAAGCATTAGAACCTGCATGCAGTTCTCTGATGTGCCAGGCAGAAACCAAGAGCCCCGCTTGACACAGCAGTGGACTTCTGTACAGGCTGCCTTGTGGAAAGATGGGGTTCGGTTCTATCCCTTCCTGAGACAGACAAATGTACACCGAGCAATAGATGGAGCCCATGTCCCTTTTAATCTCAGGTGAAGGGACATTTGACTGAATGTAGAAGAGTTTTTAGGGCTGCTGTAACTTGGGACAGTTGCCAATGGCTCACATTGGTTTCACAGCAGGACAAAAATAATTGAGGGACAGGACTACAGGTGTACCTTGGCATGTTGTGCTCTCAGGAGCGGCTCTACAGAGCAGCTTAGGGATGGAGCAGTTGTTTCATCTTAACAGCGCGGTTGTCGTGGTTTAACTCTATCCCAGCCAAAACCAGGACGGCAGTATCAGAGCGTTTGCTGTAGACACGAGTGAGTCCATGCAACTGTTTCTGTGCAAGTTGGAGCTAAAGGACCGCCAGACAACCATGAAGTGAGCTTCTCTTGCCTATGTGGAAGTACAAGATATTTCATCATGTTTTGTTTATGTGGTAGGTTATATTTATTTGTTTATTATGCTTTGGCATATTTATATAAGTGACGTTCATCTATATAATTTAAATTTATTTTCATATTTAAACAGATTTAAGAGAGATTAGGTATTTATATAGATACAAAAGCTGTATTTATTTTGTCAGTCATTTATAATTACTGCTGTATTTCTTATTTATTTATTGTACTTCTTATACATTGCAATGAAGCACAATACTAGACAGAAATACCAAATGCGCATTCTGCTCCTTGCTCAGAACAGGCTCCTTACTGCCCCTGTCCATGGCTGACAACTTGAGCTCTTCCCCGTCTCTGAAAGTTGCTGCATGCCTGTCCCTAGCAAACGCTATTATTTTTTCACTTGAAAGCGTACTAAAGCAACCCAGTGCAACAGTGACCATTCTGAAAATCACAAAGTTGGTATAGTCCTATTTTCTTATCAGTTATTATGCTGATCTCTAAATGCCATATCTAAGACAACTTCCAGGCCAACATGTAATTATAAAACCTTAAAGGGTAACTGTTGGTGGGTTTTATTAATACTTGCCATGTTCCATAACAGCAAAATAGCAGCTGCCTGACGTTTCCTAGTGATTAATGAGAAGCCTTCTCCCCTCCCCCCATCTAATACTTATTTAAGCGGTGGTGACTGGCAGGGAGGACTTTCC
Organism: Egretta garzetta; assembly: GCF_000687185.1. NCBI lineage: Eukaryota > Metazoa > Chordata > Aves > Pelecaniformes > Ardeidae > Egretta > Egretta garzetta. Next base: position 3,423,372 of record NW_009259312.1, on the reverse strand, counting down.
CAGCAGTTAATTACCAGGTAAGTCTGGGCACACTTAGCTGAAAAGAAACGGCTTCTCCATCAGTCGTTATTGCTTATATATCGCCCAAATTGGTGCATTTTCAATTGCTGGGTAACACCTGCAGCCACTATTCCTTTAAAATGTGCATATGATAGCATGTTTATATCCATAGAATAGCAGGCATATATATGCAAATGTTGTCCCTCTGTGAAATCAGTTGCAGGATTTTGGCTGTGTTGCCAATATAGGGAGGTAGAAGAGTGAAAAGGAAAACCACGTGATGATACATCAAGGTGTTTTCCCCAACCTTGTCATTTGATGGAGTCCTGGGAAGATTGCTCCTTTCTACAGACTGAGATGCTAACATGCTAATCAAACATTTAGGGTTAGGTAACCCTGGGAAAGACATTAAGTATTAAAACCAGGCAATGACATGAGGTCTGGATAATTTTTTTTTTTAATTGGTTTAAGGAAGTATTTTTCTCAGCAGTTCACTTGTGGTATTTTGCTGACAGTTAATACCCTGGCAGTACTGAGCTGTTGACACACACGTTTCAATGGCTCCCGCTCAGATCTGGCCAACTTGGTCCGTTTCCATTTGTGTTAAGGTTGATCTAAGGCTCTTCGTTAGGCACTGGCAAGGCCAAGGCCCTGGCAGATGCTTCCTTTGTGGTTTGCTAAGGAGGTGGTAACTTGTAGTGAGGGCACATGAAAAACACCAGTAATTTTAACTGCTACAGCAACAGAGTTCTCTCATTATTAAGAGCGTACTTGAGGATTGAAGGCTTCAAAGTCAAGATCCTTGCTGTGAGAAAGGACGTTAGTTAATCAAATACTTCACTGTGAATCTCAGCCAGGCAGGAGCTTCAGCAAATACTATCTGATACGCTCGCTTCTGTCTCAAGCTGAATACTGAAAGTTGAGGCACTACGTTGAACATCTTCCTCATTTTATGTTAACTACAGGATCAAACCCAGGTAACCCGTTGTCAGTTTTTACTTAGATCTTTGTTCTCGATGTTCCTGTTGTTCTACTGCCTAGCTTCAACAGGATGGGAATTAAAGGTTTCAATCAGAACTAGGTCAAGGAAAAATCTGACTTTTTTATTTGCCATTTGTCAAGACCCAGAAGTTATTAATCTTCCCTTTTTTTAACAGTTTTGCCAGGTGTTATTTCTCCATAAACTCAGATTTAAGCAGCACTATTAGAGGTACTTTAGGCCTCTTACAGTACTTTTAAATATTTTACGTGGCTTCAGCAGTAAACCTAGCCAGAATCTGCTAAACTTCATGGCTTCCCCTTAAATTTTCCAGTCACTCTTGTCCTTGATATGCCTTTTTTTTATGAATGAAAATGACAGTACCTACACATGCATTGAAATCTACCACTTTTTTGCTCCCCTTTCCAATTTATCTTACTTTAAGAGAGAACTATCCAGCAAACGTCACTGTCGGGATCCTTCCCCAAAGAGCCCAGCCAGAGCTGACTGTAGCACACCGTGGATGCCCAGCTGTGTGTTTGGATGGTAAATACCAACGACATTCGGGATTCTACGACTGGCTACCTCTTTTAAGCAAACTGTACCATTGTACTAAAGAAAGTACAGTAGCATGGAATAAAACCTCAGCAGTGATAGGTGGCCTGGCTTCTGTTAATCCTCTGGCATGAATATGTAGAGGCAGTTTCTAGCAGTTTTATAACAGTTGAAAAATTTTTGTCTTTCAAAAAGAACAGATCAGAGTTAATGAGGAACACTCTCCTTTGCTTGTAATAAAATAAAAGTGCAAGACTAAATCAAGCCTTCTTATTGCCCAGAGAGATTTGTCTGTCTTGGATAACACATGCACGTTTCCTTTGGTTGTATCGGAGCTGACAAACTAAGCAAGCGCTGCTTGTCCTTTGATCTCCAACCCAGCAGAGAGCCCAGGCTCACAGTCATCACTCACTGAAGTGCTGGTGGCTGTCCCCCATCCCTTGGAGTTACTGCCGTGCTGGCATGCTGGGACCATGTTGAATAGACTAGTGACACGAGCAGTGTTCCAACTAGCTTGCAAAGCTGGCGTCATTGCTCCTGAGCATAGTGGTACACTTATGCTGTGGAGCAAACCTCGATCAGTTCAAGCAAATTGGCTAAAAGTCTCTCACGCATTCGCTGGTTATTCTCTAGACCAGCAAAGTTCAGGCACTTCAAATTTGCCTCTGTAATGTATAGGCTGAATCATCTTCCTATAGCAAAAAATCCCTTAGTGTTCCAGAACAACCTCAAGCTGCTAAGAAAAGGACTGATACTCTATTCTTTCTACTGCTAAAAGCCTTTTGAATGCTAACAGTGGTTATCAATTAACTTGGGTATCTAAGAGTTATTTGCAAGCCGTTTTGTGCCAGTCCTTGTCGCAGTTTCTTACAATTTATATACTATCTGTGCTTTGAAGTGTGTACTTTTGAGGGGGTCATCTTGAAGGAGTCACAGATTTTTGAAGGACCACCTCACTATATTGTGGTAGCCCACCTCAGTATAAATCACTCCTCAGTTGTTTCTCGGGACCAATCTCATGAGGAAAACTCATCTGAATTGCTTATTCTAAATATATAGGCCACAATCCCCACAATATAGCATTGACTGTTACTTCCAAACTGGCTGATAGATGTGGGAGAAGGACTACATAGATAATGGCTGGTGGTAAAAATATTTTCTCTAGGCTCTTGAAGAGGATGCATGATAGATGTCTAGCTAGACACCGGTGCAGGCTGCCTGGTACGGGAAGTATCCAGTATCTAATTTTCACTTGTATGTAGTTCTTCTATTAGAAAATAAAAATTCCACTTGTACTTTAGGACAAAGAAAGCACCAGAGCTGTTCTCAAAAGCTGCCTGTCAGTGGGCTTTTGATGCAAATGAATATATATAGTTTATCTCTTCTTATCTCACAGGCATTATTGAAGCAGATTTCAACCCTGTAAATGAAATTGGCATATTTGCATATCCTTTTGCTGTATTATTAAAAGGCTGCACATAAAATTATGCATATTACCAGTGTCTGAAGTCCTGACTGGCTTTCCTCACTGTAAAAAAAAGAAAAAAAAAAAAAGCTTGGTGGTAGTAAGCCTTCTGGCTAACAGCTTTTGAATCGATAATAAAGAAACCTACAAGTAAAACCATCTAATAACCTCTACAAATTTTATGGGTGTACCCTGCAGTATGTGAATGTTGGGTTAAAATTTACAATGATCCTACTTTGTAGTATGTGTGAGTATCGAAATTTTCATTTAAAACGATGGATTTCATAACAAACAAGTATAGAGCTTAATACTGGTATTTATTTAGTGCATTGATTTTCAGAGCTCCTTTCAAAGTTAAATTCAAGCATAGAATGAATGAGCGTGCTGAAACAGGTACCACTGAATTGCTGTTCATTCCAGAAATGCTGGCCACTGCTGCTGATCAAAATTCGCAAATTTAATTTGCATGCCACAGATCATCTGAAGTTGGAAGAAGATGAAAACGGTGGATTTACAGCTAGCTTGTAGTTGGTCAATGGCCCAGTGGTTAGCACGAGGCACTGGGGATAGGGGAGCCCAGATGGTTCTGTGCTAAATGGCGCTGCGTTTGCTGGGGCGGAGCAGTGTCCTCAGCCTCGCCTCTGGAGGAGGAGCTCTATCCGCTACCTATGGACCTGGAGCACTTAAACAAGAGAGACTTAGACCTGGGTAACATTAGGATATTCATCCAGACTGTGGGACCAAGCCCCTTTCAAAGGATTTGAATCAGGTCTTCCATATTCAGTTGAAATGCTGGAACTGGTGAACTACCAGGTATGAGAGACAAGAAGTGATTGGTAACTCCTGTAACGCCTCGTTTCCTTTGCCTGTCTTATAATGGCTTGATAGGAAATTAGCCTTTCCAGGGCAAACTTTTTTGCTGAGCTTGGTGTGGCAAGTACATTTTAAAACTCAGTTCTGATCTAAGAAACAGCCCCAAGTCTTCTCAGATATTATGGTACAACAGCCCTACTGAAAGGCAGTTAATTCACTGGCAGTTGAGACAAACGAACAAGCTTATTCCCTGTCACGTATTTCACATATTTGGAACTCTAGAGGACCATGCAGACAGATCAGGCTAAGCAACAGGAAGACCAGCTCCAGCCCTCGTCATGTCTTGAGAGGGATTTATAGCACTAATATCTTGGTTCCATAGGCACCCAATCTGATGGTCCTCTGTTCTTGGCCTTCTCTCCTGGCAGTGGTCTTTGTAATCTCCTAGGGGAAGGGATCCCCTCCCTTAAAGGGATCTTGGTATGGAGGTCAGATGACATAATTCTTTAGAAACTTGAAGGACCAGGCCTTTTGGCTTACAAAGTATACTTGGAATACTACAATTGGCACATTCACATCTTTTAAGATGGGCCTTTTGGTACAAATAGTTCTCTATGCTTTTAAATCCCTTTGCAGAAATTTTGCATTACATATGGTGTATTAGCTCTCCAAGATGTATGCAACTGCAAATGAAAGAGGAAGCTTTTGCAATTGGACACCCTGTTTTATAAAATTGACATGGCTTGTTAAAATATTTAAATGAAAAAAAAATCTTTCCATTGAAACAGAACCAAGTCAATTTACTTACATTTTGAGGGGTCAGATTTCAACAGAAATTAATTGTACTTAGGCTAGGTTAGGTTTTCATTAGTAATCACTTAATTGATATTCATTGCTCATTACAGTTAAGCAATTTCAGGCTAACTGTGCAAATACTGAATTTAGTGAGTTCTTGTAAAAGCTGAAGCGATCACAAATATGTAAGGTCTTTCCAACAACACGGAAGATATTTGCTCTGTTATAGTTCATACTCAGAAAAACTACGTGCAAAACCTGATCATTCTGGGGGGCAATTTTTCCAGCCTAGGTGTTGATATGCTTGAAAGTGCTGTGCTGTATGAAGTGAGATAGAATACAGAGGTCAGAAATCACATTAGCAATGGAACTAATCCTGATTAAAACAAATTTTATCTAGGATAACAGTATTTATGGAGAAATCCAGGAAAAATGTTGGCGCTAAACCATGATTGCAGCTATAGGAGCTGAATACAGAAATGACTGTAACTTGGTTTATTGCATTTTATGTTCTATTCCGTGAAGATCTACCATCCACTGCTGGATTTCACATTTGGTCAGAGATAAAATTGACTTGGCCTCTTTTTAGTCTATCTTTTTCTGGCATTACATATGCTATTAACAGTTCTTTTTTGGATTCCCAGGTATCTTCCTATAAAAACAAGGTAAACGAGCTTTCCAACTCTCCAGCTCTTGTTAGCTACCATTGTGCTGAATCTTTTATCAGATAATATTTTGTATTTCCACGTGCATGATCCTAGCAAATGTCAATGTTCATTGATAATATATATTGTTCAATACTGGCATTATTAAGTATTATTACACCCACTGTGATATGGCATAAATGATTTAGTGTCCCAGCGAAAGTCTGATATATAGCGAGTAGGAAATTAGGAATTCTGGGTCCTGGATTCTTGGCAGTAGCTTCCCTACAGACCCTGGCCAGTCCTCTCAGAGAAGAGATGCTAAAACAACCCAAGAAAACAGCCTGTGAGCAAAGAGAAGAAACCCAGAGGCTGTGGAAGGGAGACATGAAACCAGGTTCAGAAACATGAGAGGGAATTGAAAGGAGGAAGCAATCACTTGAGCATAGCGAATGGGATGAAAAAAGAATGAGTTTATATAGCAGGATTCATATGTAATATTTTGCATCAACATTAGGTGGACTGAGTGGATACTGAGCCTCAGAGCTGCACTTTCTGGACCAAACCCCAAGTAAGCATAACTGTTCCTGACTCTCCAAAATGTCTGCCTGAAGGATAAATGAGCACATCTATTCTGGTCAGCAGAACTCATTGAATATTTATATGCAAGTTTTCATTTAAGTCAACTATTTCAAGACACTTACCAGAACTGAAGAATATGGAACTTTGAAAATAAGAGTCAATAATTTACATATTCTGCAGCTCAGAAGAGCTTGTTTAAAAACTATAGACATAAACCCAATAATAATCACACATTTTTGAAGTGGTTACAGCAGTGTTGCATAGCTGTATCTTTTCTTCCCCTTGTTTCCGATATGGCACTGGCTATCTCTATTCCCTTGCCAGCGATGAGCTTGCAAAGCTTTCAGAACATTTAGTGTGAAGTTCTCAGTCGTCCTGTTCTGCAGAGAGATCTGCACACCCAGGAGATGCGGAACAGGAGGAAGGGTGGTCTCGTGATTACTGTTATCACAGGGGACATGGTTTCTGGGTAATCTTAGCAAATCCCATTCAGCAGGCCTGTATTTGGTGATGCAACGCCCTGCAGAAATCCCAGAGCTGCTGCAGAGCCAGTTGGCCATGAAACACAGAGCATTTCAGTCCTTCTCCTTGCACCTGAGCCTCTGCTGCTGTACGGAACCATGCAGACCTAGAAATTTCCTTGGAGTAAATTCCTTGGGTACTGCAGTATCTCTGCACTGCTCTGCAACTAAAAGTTGTGTTCTTTCCTTCCTGTGCCTTAGCTTTCCAAATCTAAACTGGGAGCGACAGCACTTCAAAGTGGTCTGCTATGAATGTGTGCATGCATGGTCAGGAGCAATAAAATACTACAGCATGTAAATACCTCAGAGGCAAGGAATGTTCTTCTAAAACAAACAAACAAAGTAACAGGCAGCAGCATCTTTGCTTAATTTGTTTAACACCTGGGAAACAGAGGCTTGGGAAGGGACAACCAGACATGTAATTCTCCTCCTGTCCTGGTAAAAATATAACATTTCCTAGGCAAATGTTGCTTATAAAACTTGCACCTGTAGAATATTTAATTAGAAACACGTATAGTCGTTCCACCAAATGTCCTAGTGAGCACATATTTTTGTGAAAATACTGGTATCAAACTTCTGTTGGAATTTTGGGTATTTAAGAAAAATCACAGGGCGAGCAAGATTCATTCCACACAGTGAAAAAAAGAAACCACTGCAGACTTTAATTGCAATAACATAAGAAAGGAATAAATTCTCCAGGAAAACAAAACCTTGAAACTGAATTCTGAACCAGAAATCTGGATAGAAATTCTGGATAGAAATAGCAAATAGCTCCTCTTATAACCAGTACCTAATTTGCCAGAGTAAATGAGAATAGTGTTTGGGTTTCATTTGAGTTGCAGAAAAGTCTCTAAGATTGGTATTTATGGGGCTTAATCTGCCAAATTTATGAGGGCTGGCTTCTAGTTTGAGTTCTTTTGATGACACGGATAAGGCAAACTTTGAATGGAGCCACGAGAGCATGCAAAAACCAGGCAGAAGACAAGGTTCAAATCCAATTTGGTGCAGACTTCATCGATTGCAGGTAGGATTTGGCCTTAGGCAGAACATCTAAAAGACTGACCAGAAAGAAAGTGCTTGGGACCCTCCTCATTTAGATTTAGATTTAATTTAGTGGATAATCAGAGTGATACTAGGGCAACAGATCAGACAGGGCCCCTAAAGTAGACAGCCTCATCATTCAAGGAATGAGCTAAGTGACTGGGACCGTATACCTTTACAGGTATTTAGTGGGCCAGGCAGCTGTAGGGAGGATGCAAGGGTTCTTGTTTATGAGCAGAAGCAAGATCCATACCCATAAATCACTGTGCGAGCCACATAACTCTGAAGTACATTTTAACAAGCACAATTAAGAAAACCTACCCAGAAGCACAGCACCCAGTGCTATGGAATTTAGCACCAAGCTCTGCTATGATTTAAGAGCCCATGCCACTGTTGCCTTAATAATCCCTAAATCACATGCTGCCACAAAAAAGTCTGCTCCCACCCCCCAATATATAGATCTCTGTTGAACACAAAGGTTATTTAACTGTTTTATGCCAAGTAGGTCTTGTAAAGCCAACCAAGCAGCAGAAGAGACTTAACAGGACTCTGGCAAGGACCAGTTTTCCAGTGGGGAAACCTCATCTTCTACATTCTATTTTGACTCCCTGTTTCCACACTGTGTTCTTGTCCCAGCTGACCTTCTATTCTAGCAACTGACCTCACAAAATGTTGACAAGAACATTTATGGTCAGAAAACATTTAAAATTGACAAATACACCAGAAAAGTTTTCTTTCTCAATTTTTTGGCCTATAGCCGATGAGCTCCTCATCAGAACATCCAGAGTAGTGTCATGACGTTTGCACAGTGCTACTGAAAAATTAGCAAAGACCTGAATCCTTGAAATCAGCTATTTGTATAGGAATGACTTTCAGCCACAAGTTTAAAAGTCTACATGAAAAGGAGTTGCCAGCAACCAACCTTTACAGGAGAATAGCTTGGAAGCGAGTTAACATGAAAGGGAAGACCGGATGATGTGTCAAGAGAGCTATTATGGATTACAGTCAAAGGGCTAAACTCTAGTAACTACAATAAAGACAAAATCTTTTCTTCTTTGTTACACAGTGGACCAATGAGCTGCACACTGATGGGTGATCACTACACATCTTGAACTGCTTCTTGAAATGAAAAAAACTCCAACCATCACACAGCATATATCACTTTAATATTATACACTAAAAAGATTTTAAGTACAGTTGAAAATACACATTCAGCCCTGGGCCTTGGCTGCTCATTTACTGATATCAGAGTTTGGCAATCAGAGGTGCTGAAGGGCTTTTCTATAGAGCACAGGTGGTTCGAGGTTCTTTCTGAAACAGGAGAGATAAACTGACATTGCTAACTTTTAAAGATAGATTTAACATGATATATTTAATACAGACAATGAATCTTTCTGTGAATATCAGGGCAGGTTCCTCGTGGTTTCTCTTCCCCCCTCCTGTGATAGCTCATCAAGAGTGACAGTAACAGAGCAAGTAGTGAGGTTATTCCTGCAGCCCAAATATCTGAGATCCAGGACTGAGTAGGCATTAATGACTGGTGATGAACCTTACAAATACACCTTCCTCTATTTTCTTATAATTTCATGTTAGCAGAAAGCAACTGATTATTTTCAGAATTTTTTTTTTTTTCCACATAGCTGGAACTACCAGTCAGAGGGTGCAGTACAGGATGCAAACACACACTTCCCTATGCTGGCTTTAGAAAACAAGGAAGAAAACTTGTGAGAAACTAGGCATAAAGACAATTTTTTGGGCCACAGCATCTCTACAATCCATACAATCCTGCTTCTCAATTAAGAAAATACCAAGTAACTGTTGCACACTTTAAATAAATTATGTTATAAGGCTTGGCCCTTAATTGTTACCTCTGAAAACTGTGACTCCTTAGCAAGTATCTTCAGTGAGTACCTTCAGGGACTAGGACCTCATCTTTGGACAGTTAAGACCTAATAAAAAATGAACATACTGTAATGGTGATTAAAATGAAGTGGAAATAAATTGCTGATATATAGTGTAAATAGATTCCTTATCTGAGTGTGCTAGGTCACATCCTAGGACATCCAAAGATACACAAAAACTATAACACAGACAGAAGGCAAGTCCTACACAAACAGTTAAGCCATATTTACAAGACGAACGACTAACATGGAAGCACTGACTGTAAAAATGCTGGCTGATTCTGGTAGACAACCACCACCACAGTGTGATGCTGAGGCCAAATGGACTAATGAGATCTTTGAATATATAAATTGGGAAGTACTGGTTAAGAGGAAATATTATTTCTCTATTTGATCCTGGTGAGACCTGTAAATTACAATTCAAAAGGCTTTTGCTAAATTGTATGGAGAGAGGCAGGAATGCTTGGAAGACCGGAGAATGTACAGGCACCGGGAATTTAGTCTGTTTACCAATGGGAACATGAAGGGGAAAGAGGACACCTGTATATAAGGAGCAATGTGGAGAACCATCTGATCATAGTATCTTCAGCCTGCAAACAAAGCTTTAACAAAGGTTCAGTGGTTAGATATGGATGCCAGATACATTCAGGCTAAAAATAGGATTCACAGTTTTAACAGCAGAAGTTATTAGATCTTGCAACAATTTAATCAAGGTTGTGAAGAATTCTATCAATGGTCATTTGAAAATCAAAAGCAGATGTTTTACTTAGAACTCCAGTTCAAACAAGGGTAAGTTCACAGATATTTAACACAGCTAGATAGCAACAGCACAGGGGTTTCTCTCGGCCACATAGTCCATGACCTCATTAACCAGAAGGCACGTTAGTACTCAGGTGTCTTTGGGGAGAGCTGCAGTTTACGTCTCTTCTGTGCACTTGTACAAACAAAGGGATTATTTTTTCCTTACCACTCAAAGAAGCAAGTGCTGCTGAATCAGGTTCAGAGCACTCTTTGCCTTCCTATCATCATATTGCTTCTGAATTTCAGAGCACTAAAAGAGGACAGCAAGGTGAAGATGAGGGACACCTTCCACCAGCCATGACATTGGTAGTGTTGATTTGTCCAACTGCAGTCTCTGCAGAAAATGTTCTTCAGCTTATTTACAACCACATTGATACAGGCAGCAGCTCTGTTGTCTCAGATTGGGCTTTGGGATGTTCAGCTGAGCAGATTAATTTCCAGATTCTGTTTGACTAACCTACAGATACTTTCAGTTAATTTTCCTCTTTCACTGGCTATGTTTGACTTCATTTGTACATACAGAGTCAGTACATGAAACAGCGGTATTGCAGCAAGACACTTATTTTTCAGACTCCTGTACCTGCCGTAGAACACAGAAAAATCCCAATGAATTTTCTGTTACAAAGCAGGCTCTTAAATCAAAATGAAGAGTTTCAAATAAAAAGCTTAACAAAAGCTCCCTCCTGCCCTGGCTCCCACAAAATGAACTGGGGTCATTCTAAAGAAAAGAACAGAAATTCTGGGACTAACAGAGCAGACTGTGAAATGTTTTTAACATCACAGCAGATGTAATTATTGTGTTTTTTATTATTATTATTATTATTATTATTATTATTATTATTATTATTATTATTATTATTGTTAAACATTGAGGTATCCAGGACGGAAAATCAATACAAGGCACCATCTTCGAAACAGCGCTTCTATGTACCTATAATTAAGGATTCACAGCCCATGTTTTATTGTGCTGGATATATGTGAATGGGAAGATAAAGATCTGGTGGAAGGAGATGTATCTTACCAAAAATGGCCTGCTGCTTTATGCCTTACATCGTTGAAATGACTGGCATTAGCATCAGAATAGCTCTATTTTCCATTCCAGTTTGTGTACTGGGGGGAACTCTCCGGCCGTTCTGGATCTAACACATTGCTTTATTTCTTTGTTTGCTCTACTAAATAATAGTTTGATCGCTACGGGAGAACTATTACGGGCCGTAATGCACTTACACTACTGTTTGTTTTCTTCCGTGACACCATTGAATGCTGCCTGTTCAGCAGAGCTGTGATTTGGTTTGGTTCATTATTAGCCTATTTGGAATTATAGCAAAATAAGTAGGTCCCCTCTCTACCTGCAAATAAAATATTTCCATTATAATGGTAGAAGTTCAATGACTTTGTTACTCTAACTCTTTACATATCATCGTGTACTTTATTGCTTATCCCATTGCTGCTGCAAGTTTCCTGGCCTTTGATCTTCCTTTCTTCCTTTTTCCTTTTTTTTCTTTCAGAGGAGCATTATAAGCTTATTTAGGCTAACAAGTAGATCTCATGTCTAGTAAATGTGCACAGCAAATAAAAATAAATACATCTCAATAACTCAGACACACTTCAAATATAACTGAAGTTCCACAGTGAAGAATAGTGCAGTCAAAGGAAGGGATCCTATTGATTTCATTGATTTTGAGTCCTGGCTTCTCCTGAAATCAGAAACCTGAGCAAAACCATGTCCTGGTTCATCATTAGGTTCTCCTCACTGCATGCACTTAGGGCAAATTCTGTAGTTCAGCAAAACTGCCATTTTTTGTAAGAGAATCGAGTTACTGTTTGATAATTACTACATATCGTACACCAGAAATGGTCATTTCTAATGCTTTGCTTACAACAGCAAAGAGTATCTTTACAAAGTGTCAATTAACGTGAGATGCCCACAACTGTGTCAAACCTTATGTCCGGGATATATCAGCTTTTATATCAGCTCAGCTATCCAAGGTGAAAGTTTGCTGACACTCTGTCACTCCAATGCAAAGGCACGCTGAGGCTGCCTGTGCTGTTCATATGTCAGGGAAAATCTGATAAACCAGGACAATGTCCTCCTATGAATTTTATGCAAAATCTTTATGGGGTAAACGGAGACCGTCATTATATTAGGAGTCATTTAACACTGTATTTGTTTGATAAATGATCAGCTGTGTTAGCCAACAACTTGATATATAGCAGGTAAAACAATATTTGATTTTTAAAACCTAATGGCCACATACGCCACCCTCGTGATCAGTGAAACAGATCTCGTTTGCAAGTACGCTTTCTACCTTATGCAAATATACAATGTTTGCATAGCCAACAACAGGATAATACACCCTCCCGTCTTCATTGAAAAAAGAGTAACTACTTGTTACTGTCACATTTGCCTCCATGCTGTTACTGTGCCCTTGCCCAACAGTATTTGCAAACGTGTGGAAAGCAGTGAACTACATGCTTCCGTTCAGCTTTTGCCATATTAATAAAGAGGGTTGCACCCGCCGGCGAGTCCCCCTTGCAGGCCCAGCCTTGTCAGCTCCTCTGCTGGAGCCTTGGGCCAGGGAAGAGCTGTGCTGCTCCGGCCAGCCCCGAAACCCCACACCTGGACCGCCAGCCTCCGGGGAGGCAGAGCAAGCAGCACCTGAGCCGCTGGCTTTGCATTAACCTTGGAAAAGGCACCTGAGCAGAACCCACGGGAGTTCATCAGCAGCCACTTTTGCATTTGTAGGCAACCAAAGTGGATCTCAATCATCTCTGCACTTGCCTGGTTGAATTTCTTTTGGCAGCTGCTGGTTGGTCTCCACCCATGACAAATATATCACTCGGATGGGGGTGTTCCCATTTTTGTTAATCTGTAGAAAGGAAATTATTTCCCTGATGCACCAGCACTTAGACATATGACTTACTCATATGACAAGACAGCATTAGCTGTGCTATAATGAAAGCTGAACTAAACATGCAGGTTTACAAACAGCAGTTTCTCCAGCTGTTTGTAAATCTGCATGTTCAGTGAGTTTGCCCTCAAATCTGATGAATTCCATGGGGCACAGGGGGGTGTCTGCGCTCCACACTGGACCTTTGAGCAAGAGAGGAGGAAACACTTTGTCCCCCGGCTCCTTCCATGTCACAGGCTTCCTTAAGCCAACAGTCGCAGAATCATAGAATCACAGAATCGCTTAGGTTGGAAAAGACCTTTAAGATCATTGAGTCCAACCGTTAACCTAACCCTGCCATCCCACCACTAAACCATGTCCCTAAGCACCTTGTCTGCACAGCTTTTAAATACCTCCAGGGATGGGGACTCGACCACTTCCATGGGTAGTCTGTTCCAATGCCTGACAACGCTTTCAGTGAAGAATTTTTTCCTAATGTCCAACCTAAACCTGCCCTGGTGCAACTTGAGGCTGTTTCCCCTGCTTTTATCGCCCGTTACCTGGGAGCAGAGACCGACCCCCCCCCACCCCCCCCCCCCCCCAGCCACTCCCCAGCAGCCTTGGGCTCCAGACCCCTCACCAGCTTTGTTGCCCTTCTCTGGACACGTGGCACACAGTAACTGCCCATTCCTCTTCATCCCCGCATCAGGGATGTGGGGACCAAAACAGGGTCCTGCTCGCATCCCGGATGGTCTCAATGTACCCACCAGCTGATGCCTGGCACCCTCTCTCCTCTCGAGATGCCTGTGATCCTCTCACAAGCTCCATTTGCCACTCGCTACTGCAGGCCCTACAGCGCATGGGAAGAAGGAAGGAAAACTCAGGGATCACACAAAGTCTTTCACTTTGTCACATCCATACTTGTTCTCTTTGAAAAAATCTTTCAAAAGTACCTTTTTGTGGAAGCTCTGCAATTTTAATCCAACAATGACTGTAAAACCATTTCAAAACAACAGCACCTGCAGGATTTTCCCAGTGTCAACTGATCATCAGGTGTGAGGTCTTGGAAGAGAAGGGCTTGGTACAGACATGAGAGCTTTACGTATATATTTAAGAAAAACTCATTTAGAGGGTTGTATTCTAATGCCCCTTTTAAAAAAAATTACTTTAATGCAAAATTTACTTAGATTAGTTTTTATTTGTATGCATGAGATCAACTATAAAGGACCAACATTGCTAATATAATTACCACAGCCTGTCTCCAGAGGAGGAGTTATTATGCAACATACTCTCTGCTCTATGTATTCTGAGCACGTGTACCAAAAAGTAAATGAGCAAAATTATTATTTCATCTGATGGGAGTTTTGACAGATTTATTCCTCCTCTAAATTTCTTCCAGAGGAACAGAAAGGTGGAGAGGTCTTCCAATTATACCTGAAAGTAGTTAGATTTGGAAAAGAGGAAGAGAACGCAGGACAGAGGAGAGATTTCTCAGTTGATGGGTTGATATAAAAGAACTTTTAAAGCTAGAAATAAGATGACTTTACAGATATGTAAAGCACATAATCACACTTAAACTGCAATAATGAAAGAATTAAACTCCACAGATCGGGGAATCTGTCCTCCAATTGAAGAAAAAAAAGAGCAGAAATTTCCATTGTCGTGAAGCTGATCTAGGTTCAGCCGTTGACCTCTCCTCATTCTCTCCTTGTTAGACTACTAAATACCAGGAAGTCCTAACTATACTAAAATGTAGTATTGGATCAAAATCATTTTTCAAAAGTACTTTTTCAAAAGTACTTTTTATAGTTGAGGAGGATATTTGATCATTTTGCGGCAATGTTCTATTTCCTTAGGTATTCAGCTTTTAAGAAAGGCCAGTAAAAAAGCACAGAGGTTACGCAATGTTACAATGCTGGCGCTCATTCTCAGTAATTGGAGATTTCTGAAAAGGAGAGATAATTTGTCTAAACCTACAGACTCAGTAATATGTCTGAAATTTCAGCTAAGACTTGAGAGGATCTTAAGAGGACTAACTAGTGTGCACATGAATTCATGCCCAAGTGATTTCCAATAATTTTATTAGCTCCTGTTTAAATCCTACCCCAAGAGACCAAAAGGAAATTTTAAGTACAGGGGTTTTTTTTAAATAAACATTTTTTTTAAAATTTACAAAGGAGATACACAGAAATAGAAGAGAAAACTGAAATGACTTTCTTGAGTACAAAGTAAACTAGTATTTCTGGCTGTAATATGAAAATCATACATTTCAAAAATGAATCAAGCAAAATTAGATAGCCAAACTGGGTATAGAGAAATTTTAAAAATCTGTATTTGTACATAATCAGGCTAGAACATTACAGTACATTTGGCAATAGACTGCAGCAAGCTTGGGCTGTGAGTCAGAGGTACATATATACCCATTTCATCTGCATTCTAACACCTCATGCACTACCCCAGTTATCATATTTCATTAAGATAAACTGATATTTGGTCTAGAGATTTTGCTACGAGACAATAAATAAAAGAACAAAGAGAACTCTGCATTATTCAGCTTACTTAGAGATGAGCCCTGAGTGGCTACTTTATAATTTCACAGCCACAGAGTTGGTTTAAAGTTGCACCAAAATCACACTTTCTTGAAGATGCATTGGCAAAATATAATTACAGAGTCCATACTCTGCTTTATCAAATACCTTGGTAACATTCATCTAGATTACAGCAGCGATCTCAAGCGAGATTGTAATAGCCCTGCAATGAAAAGGAGAAGCCCCTAAATCACTTAATCTGAACCTTCAAATTACCTCTCTCCTTGCTATTTTCAAGGTGACAGTTACCGTCTGGCATAGAAGGACAAAGGTTTGTCAGTTAACATAAACCGGCTTTTTCAAGGATTTTAACTTTCAAAATATGATTTCAACTTAAATTGAGGTTTAGCGCTATTCAGACTGTGGTCTTGGCATTACAATAACAGAGAGATGGTACAAAATCAGCACCATCGTTTTTTAGCTACTGACCCTTCTGGGCCTCTCTTTCCTTTATTGCTGTGATTCAAGCATCAATCCAAATAATGCAGGAAATGCTTATGAAAAAGACTGGAAAACTTTAGAGGACCTGGGAATACGTATCTTTGGCCCCCAAGGACCACACAGAGGTTTCATGTCCTAAAAGGACAGTGAAGTGGTCACCATCCACCCGCTTTTCCAGGAAGAGACTGAAATGCAGGAAAAAGTCCAGAGAGAACCATGCTGGACAGTTGAGTTGTGAAAAAGACTCTAATGAAGCAAAATCTGTGGGATGAATGGAAAATTGAAGGAGCAGAAAACGTGTTTCGTGCTAAATGCATTAAAACAAGGAGAATCCCCAGGGGAATGTGGTTCTGAGAACCAATACCCTGCATCCTAATTAACTCTTAACTGACCTTTCTGGTTATTTGGTGCCCAGAATTAAATGCAATATTACATTTCATCCTGCTTTGTCACATGATGTCTTCCCATATCCTGCCCCAAATTGCATTTGTCTTTCATGCTGCCATAGCAATTACAAACACAAATCTAATTTGCTGCTTGCCTTCTCCAGCAGGTCTCTCCCAGCATTAGTACCTTCCAGCTCCTCACTGCTGTCTAATCTATTTTTTATGGATAATTTTTTCCTCTGCATTTTTTAGGTTGATGATTCACAAACATCATTTGGGAGACACAACTAATACAGAGATTCAAAACCAGAGAAGTTGAAAAATTAAAACAGACTCTCTCATATCCCTAACAAGTTCAGAATAATTGTCCCGAATGAAGTTGTTGTGTCTTCAGAGAAACTGAGGTTTTGTTTGTTTCTTTTTAAAAGGAGGAGCGCTAAGAATAACTATGCACAAAGCAGAACATTTGAGGAAAATTTGGCCTTCATAGCATCTCTGCTTTCCTCTGGCTTTAGCAGGACACTTGTTCCTATACACACACTCTGCTTACATTGACTTGATGAGAGCTCCAGGGCTCTGGGAGTTGGCAAGCCTTGGACTGGATTGAGCCAGAGCTACAGTTCTACTCTACCGCGTGTAGGTGCAGGACCTACGTCGTTCACGGGCCACTTGGGCACATAGGAGTTTCCCTGTCAAGGGACCTACTTGGTTCATGCCGAAGAGGAGGCAGTGCACAAGCTGCCACGTATACCATGTGCAGTAAAAGCAGGTTCTCTCCAAACACAGCTGCACCAGACCCCATGAATAATGCGTTCTCTGAATTTATGTACTACTATTGTTTGCCGCCTTTATCTCCCTCATAGACCTTGTCTCCTTCGTTTTACATCTCGAGGAATTTTCTGCGATATGATAAGGGCTTTGGATCAGAGGAAAGGTCATTATTGATCTCACTTACTTTGATCAGTTTAGTGAAGGGAGACACTGACCCAACATAAATATTTCATGGTTCTCAGGAGTAGCCAAAAACACCTTTGCAAATGTTTTACGGTCTAACAGAAGTTTCTGAGACCACTCCATGCCTTAGATACTGGATATAAATGCAGTACTAAAGCCTCTATGCCCCTGTATTAGTAAGTTTAATTTTGTACTCCACAGTTAGTTTGATATAGCCAACACTTGCTCCCCAGGTTTTCTTAAAACTTCAAATATTAAAAATATGTATGTTCATGAAAAAAAACCAGGCTCGATTCATATCTAAATAAGGAAAACAGAGGCTTACAAAAGCACATATATGGCTGAGCTGATTTAAAGTTTCCTGTCTGCGCATTTCCATGACAATGAGGCGACATAAATACATTCCAAACTGAACGGGTAGTGATGATAAAAGTGGGCAAAATATCAATACCATCTGCTCTCTCCTAATGCTTGAAAAGAGCGAAACCCTAAAATTAACCAAGGAAAATGAACCGCTAAATAACCTCTCTCCCCCTCCCAAATCTTAGAGGCCTGTACACATCAGCAAAAAATTTGACCTTTAGTTCTTCATTGTTCCAAATTGTTGGAATCCAGTATTTATATTTCAAATGTTCCCTTAACTTTAGCTCAAACTACTGTGCTAGTATGGTTAAGAGGACTGAAACTCAATAAAAATACAGTAAAATTCTGCTATCAGTACTCTCCAGTACTGAGTCTGCTGTAACCGAGGAGAATAAACAACCTCACAGTCAACAATTTCTCAAGATTTTTAGCCCAAATTTTGCATATCCACTTTCGCTTTTTCCTGTCTAGAATTAGCTACTCTATGCTGAAAAGATTCCCGTAAGTGCCAGCAGAGGAGCAGAAACAATGTATTTGTGTTATTTTAAAAAGAATGTTTTTTCAAGTTAAAACAGAAAAATAGTTCTGGTTCTAAAACTGGATTTTTCAATTCTTCCTTTGTATTTTGAATCGTGGGTGTTGATTCCTTACCTTCAATCACCAAAAGGAAAAAAATACAACCAAAGAAACCCCAAGTCTTTAAGCCTTGTCCTACAAGGAGATCTATGTAGATCTCAGTGCGATTTAGTTTCTTTGTGTATATTATACATTTTATGTTGCCTGAAATCCTGCCACAAAGAACCAGTTGGCACGAGCAGATAATGCACCGAGACCCCTTGTATTCAGAAAGGAAGATATTACAGCAGCTTGGCTGGATTTCACACAGAGCATCCTGATACCGACAGTCAATGAGCTTCTGCCACCAGTTCCTCTGACGCTGCTGCACCTATAAGCTGTGGATATTGTTTGGATTTTAATATCCCCCCAGAAGCAAGCTGATCAACACTGAAGGAAAAATTTAACCCCCCAACTTATTAGAAATACTACCGTTGCTTGTTATTCTTTTTGATGCTTTCAGGGAGCATTACGTCTTTCTACACACCCAGAGCGAAAAAAAAATAATCCCCAATTCTGAAACAGCTCACCATGACCCCATCCACTCTCAGCAAGGTCGCTTACAAATGACAAAATGTATGAGAGACCTGTTCACCAAGATTGGGAAAAGGATTTTTTTCTGGGAAAGGCAGGTCAGGAGAGTCCAGGCAGCTTTTGTGTCTTTTCACAGCACCAAAAAACGAAGATGATGTCAAAGAGCGAACTTCCAGTTTGCTGCTAGTTAGACTGGGGGACAGATGGGGGCAAGGCTGAGCCTCAGAAATTAAAGACAGGGAAATGGATGTAAGACTTGGATCAAAGGTCAAACCAATCAAAAGAAAATGGTAAGAGCAGAACCAGAGATTCTGGAAAAAGTGACAGACTTCATCTCTGACCAGAAATGAGAGTTTCCTCTCATTCGTGCAGACTTCTGTGATTTTGCACAGTAAGAGCCTGAAAGCAGACGACAGCTATGTGTGAATTCTTTTTAATATAAATTACCTCACTGATGGCAATGGAATTATTCATATGAGGAATATACGCGTAGTTCTAGAGCCGGAGCCAGCACACAGTGAATAGTTTCTAGTTGCTGGCTGAGCTAAGCACTCACCCTCACTCTTCAATAGGACCCTGGTGAAGAAACTTGTTCCCAGGAGCTTTATCCCCTTCTTTTTCAGTATATAAATGTAGTGTTAATGTTACTGATGGTAATCAAGTAGCACTCGTCTTGCTGCTACATTTACAAAGTAAGAATAACAGATAATTATACATAAAAACACTTTTATTTGAGAATTGTTAATAAATTTAATATGGAGAGAGATTTTGAAGGCTTGGCGAAAATGAAAAGCTAATACCATTAAATGGCTGAGGGTGATTATTTTTGCAAAGAATGTGGATTATGCTAGTTCTCAGTATAAAAATAAAGAGACTAAAACCATGGTTATAATTTCATCTTGGCAATATAAATAGGATAGACAGATGCTTGATATTGTACAGTAATTATAGATGGCTGAACTGAGAATAAACCTTTTTTGTAGATAATGGTTCCTGATTTTGAAGGCCATTTTTAAATCTATGGTTAGGGTTTTGTCTTACTGCCAAGAACATTAGTTAAATATTTAGTATAAAGTATAGTGGTGGTTTCTGAGCTTGACTTTTAATTATAACATGCAAGCAGGCTGATACGTCATGGATCAAACAACACGACATTCACCAAATTAAAAGAGATAGGGGTGGGGGGGTATAATGAGATTATAAATTGATCTGATGATCAGAATCGTGTAATGTAGCTAAAGGGAAAAACGACCACGGCATCTTTGCGTGTATTCTGTGCCGCAAAAGGACAAGCATGAAGGAACAGACCCTTGACACCTGCCTGAAACTCCAAGCTGTCTGGCATGGTATCTGTGAAGCTGTAGGCTCTGCAAATGATTTGCCACAGCTCTCTTAACAGATGCAAGGAAAAAGGAAACCTAGGACTATGGAAAAGTGAGAGGAAGAGACAGAGTGGCATTGATGTGATCAGCTTTAAGGGCATTTCACCTGAAAGAACACCTGAGGCAACAGAAGCAGAAGGGGCAATAAATAATTCAGCAAGAAAATTACATTTCAAAACAATGAGGATGTCTTTCCCTTTCCCCTCTCAATGAGAACCACTTCCAGAGAACTTTCTGCAGAAATAGATGCAGAAATTTCTGCTGAGAAACACTCTCATCCATTTATATTTGGTGGAAGGATGCAGAAAGCTTCCCACTGACAGGACAGAGTCTAGAATAAATCGAGCTTCATGAGGAATTCAGGCATCAGACACGATGCGATGTTCTCAGGCTGGACCTCAGCTGGTAGAAATTGCCATAAGTTTGTCTGACTTCAGCGAAGCTTTGAGCGCTTACCCTGGGGAGCACTTGTCCCTGGAGGATTGTGAAAAGTTTGGTTAAAGACAAGTTAATGAAAATGTGAGTTCAGCACACTGCAAACCGACACGCAGGGGAAGGGGAAGCGTGTTTATCAGCTTGACTTGGCTGCACTGGGAGTGAACAGCACAGCATTTTCAATCACCGGAGAATGTGTGTAGCAGATAAGTCTGTGCTGTATGGAGAGCTGGAGAAAGTGTGCAGAGGGTTTTAAATAGGACACACAAAAACTTAATTTAAAAGACAAAAATAATTTAAGTTAAAAAAGGAATGGCTGGATCCTTATCAGGTTTTACACTGATTTAAACAGAACTTAGGATATGGCAGATGAACGTGTGAGTTACCCCATGGTAAGGTACATCTGCCCTTAACTAGGACCAAGCACTAAGCACCGCAGGGTGACATCCCTCCTTATGAAATGGGGGAACCCCACTTGTATTTATGGTAGTATGGGACATACCCTTCAGTGGGCCCCGTGGGGTGGCTCGCAGACTGCAAGGTCGCACCTAACTTACTCAGCTGTAAATTGTCTTTGGACCCATGCTCTTAATCATGGTATCGCAACATCGGGATTTCGCTGGTAGCAAAGGCCAGCGTGGGAACCGTTCAGCCTCTCTTGGCCACTGCTGCTCACCACTGCCCTTTACTGCTCCCCTTTGCTGGGCTGGTGCAAATATTAGTGGGGTTAAGCTCTAAGCAGGACTGTTTTAGCTTTCGGGGAACAAGCTATGAACTAGATCCCTGACCCAGACTATGAAAAAAACCAAATCAGATCCTGCAATATTTTCTTAATCCTCATTTTTAAGTCCTACAGGCAAGGCCCTACAAACAGTTGAATCATCACATCTGATGGGACAGTAACCTTGAGGAGGTGGAAAAGCAAGAAGCGTAATGGAACAGGGGACAGGACAGCATGAGAATTATTTTAATGTGGCTTTGTTGCCAGAGAAAGCATAGGGAAGACCACCACTGCAGCTGCGGTCTCAGCCTACATGCTTCTGTATCAAGTGTGAGTTTACCAGGCTTTGGAAAGCAAAGATCTCAGTGGGGCTCCAGATGGCTCCAGAGAAAAATGAAATAAGAGAAGATGGAGATAATCAGAGAAAAGCACCAGATTCCTGTTTCTAAAGTTAAGAATGTTGAAGGTTTTCTGCTTTTGCTATGCACAGTCTGCTAGGAAAGAGGCAGCTCTTATCTATCTCAAAATGTCTTAAAATTGCTCTATGCTTTCAAGTGAGTATTATATATTTTTCAGGCACACATTCTAGCTCATACTGAGTATGATGCTTTCTTGTATCTCCTGTGAACAAAGGTTCCAAAGATCCTCTGAGTATTTCTCTGTGTAATTTTAAAGAAAGCATAAAAAAGGGAAAAAAAAATACCCAGTAAGCTTTTCAAGAAACAAATTCACTTAACTTGTTCCTGATAAAGTCCCCAAAAGAGGCAATGCCCAAGAGCTTTCCTAACGTTTCTCCTATCTTTAAGGAATACAGTATCCTGGCTTGAAGTGGAAAAAAATCTCCTTGCAAAATTCTCCTTTCTGGGGAGTATCTACTGATTTTTATGCCACCATAATCCTATATAAACTATAACAGGCTTCTGTCATCAACTAGTTTCTATCCAGTAATAGATTCTTTTCACCCTTATTTGGGGATTCATTATCATTACCATGTATGAGGTGAACCATATTTAATTGAGGAGATTACAGATAACAGTACGAGGAAAAAGGGACTAAAAGAGGATGAAACATTTAAACTGTTGTAGAATTTCTACTGATGTCAATAGGAGTCTTTCCACAGGTTTAGTGGAGCGTGAGCTATGCCCTTATTTATCTGACATTTTCTCTGAGCTGCAAAAACACCCATAGTTAGAGATATCCACTAAAAGTCTGCCTCCTAAGAACAAAGAGTGAATGAAGGATTACATAGTTACATTTCCAAAAGTAGATAAGTACTATTTTATGCATATTATGATAGTGGGAAATAAAATAAAGTATTGGTACTTGGAGAGGTTTGAGTACACTGATTTCCTGTTGAGGATAGATACACATGTGGTTGCTAGAACAACAGAGCTCTCCCACACTAAGTACTCTAAGCTCCTAAAAATAAACTCCAGCTCATTACAATTAATAGCTGAGATTTCACTTCATTTCATTTAGTGGAATCAAGTCAATATTGTTCATGAGGTGAACAGAAGTTACACATGACGTACGGTCAAACACTGAAATCCACTGAAGTGTGTCTTTGAATCTGACACCGGAACGATTCTGTTGGATGACTAAAAGTCTCCTGGCTGTGAAGCCTGGAAGGTGAGTTGCCCTGTTAGATGCACGTGTGAGCATCTAATAAGAGAGCAAGCCTACCTGCTAGCCTCACACAAATCACTAAATCCTTCTTCAGTCAGTAAAGCTGTGTTTAGCCTCCATGGCAGGGGCATTTTGTGGTGCACGAAGCTGCCAGGGCTCTTTGACTGCCCAATATCCCAGCTTTTAGACATAGCCCCAGTCCCCTACCGTTGCATGAGAAAGGTGACAGAGAATGCAACCGGCCCAAATGTCACAGCAGTACTTTCATTCACGCTCAGGCTATGAGCTGCTTTCAGCTCTTGGAAATTCTGGTTGTGGCTGGGAGGAGGATGCTAATTCCACAGCATCCTTTGAGTAGGTTTTGCCATTCCCGTGACAACTGTGCGATGAAATGCCAGGTGGTATTCACCTCCCACCCCATCTCTCAGTTCTGCCCGCCGCAGAAATGAAAACACTCGCATGGCGCAGAATCCTTATGTGAAAACTAATGCTGTATAAAGCAGCTAGGCTAGTTCTAGGCTAGGGCCAACTTCAGTGAGTGCCGGTAGGATATTGCAAAACAAGCAAGCAATTAACCACTCATGTCCTCCACGTATCGGTAAGGCTATTTTTTGTAAACTGAGCCCCACGTTTGCTCCCACTCTCATTGCAGTATACCTCAACCAACATGACTTGTTTCCAAGTTAAGCATCCTTCTGCACGTCTAGTCAAGGCAGAGCGAGCAGACTCTCCAGACGGCAATCCCTCCCTGCCTTAGCTAACTGGGAGCGTTAGACAAACATCTCCCACAGAGACTTTTCTCCACGCACTTGAAAATCACTTGAATACACAAAGAGGGGAGCGGGACAGTTGAAGAAATAATACTTTTTACATAGTTGCTTTTCAGAGCTTTTTACTATTATTTAACACCTGTTCTTTGGTCATGCTTACATTCTGTAAGGAAGGCACTGCCCTCGTGGCTAGGTATCGTACAAACACATAATAAATTAGCCTCCTTAAAGCTCTCCTTGTCTGAAAATCTAAGTGGCCTAGAAACCTCGAGTATGGATGCCTGATATAAAAAATTCAGGAGCCAAAGAACTGAATTAGAGCTAGGGTAAAAATAGTGGGAAGTGAACAACTGTAAGCTGGTCTGGAGTAGGGATTAACACAGCCACTTGTTATAATGTGGTATGCCCCTGTATGAAATCATGAAAACGGAGGTTGGCTTCTTTAAGAGGTAGAAATGAGACACAAAGTTTCCATCTGTTATAAAAAAAATAAAATCTGAAACAACTGAATGAAAATTTTTGTTTCACAAGTGAAATGAGTTTCCATACCCTTCTCCAGCTGTATGCAAGAATCAGCAGCTCTTGCAGCTTGCTTTGCCTAAATGAGTATATTCCTTGATTGTCTGTCTTTACAGAAATAGGAAGGAAGGAAAAAAGGAAGCCCATAATATCATATTATATGTCTCCATCCTTAAAGATTTTCAAAACTTGAATAGACAAAGCCCTAAGTAACCTGATCTAACTTTGAAATTAACCCTGCTTTGAATAAGAGATTGGAATAAATAATCTCCAGAGGTCCCTTCCAGCTTTATTTTCATGGTTTCTATGGCCTATGGAGACATTTTACAATAAACTACATAATTTTGCAAAATAAGTGCTTTAATCAAACCCACAGTGCAAGATGCCAACACAACCCCCAAGCACCCTTGTGTTCGGAAATTAAGCGAGCACCTTTCAACCAGAGAAGCTACAGTTCAAGATGGGGATCGAAACCCATTGCCAAGGTGAGAAAAGGAACCTTATGCTACCACTTTCCAAGTGGCATATGTCACTGAAGGATTAAAATAGGGACATAAACATCAAACAGGGAAAGAAACAAAACTTATTTAGAGCTGGGCAAATCGCTGCTACTGCACTGAGTACTGTGGAATCATGGAAACCGAGTTTCTTAGCATTTATGGATGCTTTGTAACCCCATGCCAAAACCAACTACTTCCAGTAGTGTGCATAGGATACTGCAAAAGACCTTACAGATATGTTTTTAAAAGGTTAAACAGCCTCACCTCCATTTCTATCAGGTGTCTTAATGCAGCCCCCTGAATCACCGTAATATATACGCAGTGTATATTATTGATTTAGACTGGCACCCTCTCAGCCAGACGTATTGCAGGCTGCCAGATGAATTGCCCATTGGCTTCGTGCTAGGAAGATAAAGAGACGAGAGCTATGGAAAAGTTACTGTTAAATGTAGTTTAAACAATTTCACTCCATTCTAAATGTCAGCCTGAAATTTTCCGGAGTTTTAATCTGCCAAGTGTATGCAGGCTGGTGATTTCAGCTGAATGATTCCCAAGCTTTATTGTCCCAGTCTTATTTTAAAGCATGTACCTTGTTGGAACAGACCAAGAACACCCACATAGGTAAGGTGGGCTGGTGCTTCGCTTTTGCTAGCTAAAAACTGACAAATAGGTTTTATTTCCTTTGATGCTCTACTTGTATTATTGTAAATCCCACTCGGCTTCAGCAAAGAGAAAAAGAGACATAGCACAATTATACCTTCTTCTAAAAGAGCAGGGGATTTGCTAGGGAATTTTGTACAATTGTGGGAGGCCAAATAGATCAAAATATTCTCTATAAGGCTGATAGATTGCTGTAACGAAAAGGTAATGCCTGGATGAATGTATCTGTAGGTAGCCATAAACATGCTGTGAAGACAAGGGGAGGAATTTAAAGGAGCTGAAATGTCACCTGGCAAACCAGAAGTGATTCTGGAAATAAATGCTGCCCCTTGGGAACACAGACCCTCTGGGAGTGAGGCACTAAGCTCTATGGCGTTTTGCAGGAGGCCACGCAAGTCAGCGTGACAGCCCCATAGCTGAGTCTTGAGTGGCAGGACCTCTTGCTTCCTCCATACAGGGAGAGAAATAGTTATTTTATATACGTCATTCTTGGCAAATTCCGGAAGGGAGAAATCCCAACACAACCAGAAAGGGGATTTCTCTCCAGAGAGGGCAGCTGCCGTTTGCTCTGTTTTCTTCTAGGTGGGTATATTCACATTAGGGCAGGGTAACTTTAAAGAGAAGCTCTGGAGTACCCTGGGAGGGTGAACCTTTGGGGGGACCTGCAAATCTATGGGGTGACATCCTGTGCCTGCGTTCCTTTCTCAGCATCACTGCCTACTGTTCAAGATTCAATCGTTCTTTGGAAGCCTCATTGCTGGCTGGAAGGTACAGATACTTTAGGGAAGAATTGCTCCCCTTCTGAACTTTGCTGAACACATATATCTAAAAACATAAATTGGGCTTGAAGCTGATTTTTTTTTCTCCAGATGCCACTGTAAAGATTTTCCAGAATCAAAGCACAAGGTCTTGAAAACAAAAAAAGGCCAACAGAGAGCTGTGTGAGTCAGAGAACTGGCAGCACAACGCGAGGCTGTTCAGTTCCAGCCCACAGGGACAGACCAAATTGAGAGGACCTGAAGGTCACCTCTACCTGCTGGCTCTCAGCTGACCTACGTGAAATGAATCTTTGGTCTCAGTCTATGGCTCAAGTGAAGAGAGGACTATCCAGAAATAACTACCAGTTCTTGAACCTAGCAATGTCCTGCATGAGGTATCTTTTCTGTGTCCATTTTTATATAGGCTCAGCTTCCCAGTACTCTTTGCCTGTCACCTTGTCCTCACCCAAAGCTACCATAGACCAATAGCAATCTTCAGGAAGGGACATTCGAGGCTGGATCCAGCCCTGCTGGCACTGGGGTATGCCAAACAGTTAAACCATTTGTAAATGACCATCTCCAAGTTGTTCAGTTACTCTTTCTCCATCACTTTCCATTCCACCTCCTTAATTTATGCTCGCTATTGCTACTTCCTATAGCAGGACGTACGGCATCCTGGCACCCAGCTGCTGTCTCTCTTAGCTGGAACAGAGTCTGCTGCTTCTTCCAGTTCCTTGAATGTTTTTATAGACTGTCCCAGCCTTTGATGGAGTACAGCAGGCTCCCCTGGCTAGTGCAGACACATGCTGTTGATAAGCTGTGCCAGCATGGAATAAAACATCTTCTCTTTTCTTTACATACTACACAGTAGCTGTTAGCAATGGCCTTAAATTCATGTTAATATGTGCAGTAAATTTTGCCTTCTATTTTTCATGAAACTGCATTTCTTTCTATCATCAAGGAAATTAAATCAAGGTATCCATTAACACTTAAACTAACAATATGAAAGCTGCAGTTCTCTTCATGCATTAGCTTACACTACCCTGAAATAATCAGCCCTGATAGCATGATACAGTATCACTTGGACTATCCTTTTCTGAAATTCTAAAGGACGGGAGAGAGGGTCCTCGTACAGTTTCATTTGTGCTGTGAAATTCTCTCCTCTGCCAGTAATTTCCCGATTTTTCAGTATGAGTAACAGCAGCAAAATCTGTGTGGTGAAGTAAGGCCTGTGTCTTCTTGTGTATCTGTACTAAGCCTGGTTACATCAGGCTCCCATCTTCAGCTGAGCCTTTGGGTACTACCAGAAAATGGTGGCAGTTCTTAGAGCCATGATGGAATCTGGATTTTTGCCTTTAATTTAGGCTGTAACCATGCAGGGAAGTGTGAAAGTGTTTGTGATGGAACTGATGAGCAAGGGTAAATGCAATTCTGAAAAAATCTTGTGGATTACTGTTCTGCAATTCTTAGTATGCTTTCACCTTCTAAACATGGAGATAAGTAGTTAGTATCTATAACAGAAAGGAATTTAAGAAAACAGTACAGAAAATTTACTGGAAGATCTCAGCATATCATTATACAAAGCAGGCAAGCGTCACCAATGGGCAATCGAGAAATGGTATAGGAAAGCTCTCAATGACAAAACAGCACACACTGTAATGACTGAGAGGAAGACAGAATTTGACACGGACCAAACTAGCCTCTTAAAAATATTGATATTAATACAACTTCCACTGGCAAAACCAGGGATCTTCAACTACAGACTACAGCAAGCAGTGTTTGTAGGTGGTACAGAAAGAGCTGGTAAGGTTTTCAAGCAGGGGCTAAATTTCCTAAAATGCCTTGGCCTGAATTTCTTGGTCTCAAGAATGAAGAACACTGCCATGGGAAATTCTGAGTGCTCTTACACGTCTAGAAAATGAGCTCAGTAGTTTCCCGATTGAATCCATGCTGAAGAGAATATCAAAGGCAAGATTCAGATTTGCTCCTGATTGCAAGCCTCAAGAAAAGTTAATATTAGAGAAGTTCAGATCCAGATGCCGCTGTGCCAACCTCCACACCTTTTCTCACTCTTCCTTCTGTGGCTTGCAGAAGCCACCCAAGAAAAGTGATTTTTCGTGATGCCCAAAGTCAGAGAGAATTCTTAAATGGGAATGACCAAGCCTCATTTAGGGCACATTTAAAACAAAAGAAAGTTAATGCTAAAACACCTCTAAGAAACTGCTGTCCTTTTAAATTAAGGATTAAAATTAAGGACAAAATTAGTTCATTATAGAACTGAAAAATCTGCATGATCTTTTAAACTTGGTAGAGTGTTCTTGTGGTTAAATAACAGATTCTGTGCTATGCAAAATATAAAGCAGGAGAAACGACAGAACCAACTAAGATGCACATCCCAAGGAGCATACTGATCCTAACTCACATCGCCTTGCATCTTGAGTTACCACCTAAGCCCGTGGAAAATGAGTTCACAAGCTGCTCTGAGAAGGCATCATTTTACGCTTCCTTCACAGAGTTGACAGTCACCACATCATCTGATAACAGCAAATTGGAATGAACGTATTTATCATAGGAACGTTTTCCATTAGCCCATCCTCCAAGAGACAAATACAGTTACACATACTGAACAGCACCACTTTGAGGTCAACACAATTTAGCAAGAGTAAAAATAAATCATCATTGCTCTGGTAGGGAAATGGACGCTTTGGCTTGCCAACGGCGTGACTGTACTCGTGAGCAGATGTGATTTGTCCTGTTGGGGCCAACTTTATCTCACATTTAACCACACACACTTCAATCAAGCTAGATCAGGAATTAATTTGGCAATCGGGAATAAGATTGGCCTATTTTTTTCCAATGGGTAGCTTGAAGCCTCCAGGGTAGTTGACCTGGGATTGATATGGACTCTTCACACATCACCAGGTCCTCTGTGCCCAGCAGGGTGTGTACTGCTGAGGATTTGTGTAATTTTGCCCCTCACAGACCAGAAATGGTATCAATGTTATTACTGAAGCTGCATGTGTGGTTTCAGTTACCGTGAATAAGGTGGTAATTTATCCATCACGATACTTTAACAAGCATACAGTGAATGGATGATATGACTTATTATACACATTATAAACTCCTAATGATATTTCACACATCTTCTGTCTGGAATTCTGTGACAATCTACCTTATAGCTATGATTAGAAAAAGTTGCATCAGGAAGAGCCCTGGAAACACAGTTTATCATAAGCAGATCATTTACTCTCTTTAAAATTTTCACAAAAATGGATTTAACTTGCCCACTTTCTCTTTTTCTTATGCATTTTGACGTGCTTGTGAAACTGGCAATATACTGAAAACTGAAATTCTGCGATGACTCATAACTGCTACAAAGATTAAAAGAGAACAGAAAATAGAATAATTCTTACAACATTCTCATAACAATCTTTTCACTGTGATACTAACAAAGTTCGAAAACAAAATTCTCATGATACAAATTGTAGTGAACATCTGTAGCTATTACAAAATTAACCGATTTCCACAGGTCTAAGCAGTTTCACTGTTTTTTCTCAACAGGCAGTGACAAACTAACTTTCCAAAACTGGCGTCTTTTTGAATTATCTGCATTTTCTCTGCTAACCTGATAAATCAGCAACTGTATATGACTTGCTGACTGTATCATTAACATTTTAGTATAATAATTGGCATGGTGATTGAAGAAAGCAGAACTGTGTGATGTGAAACTCCATGCATATCAATCACAAGTGGCAATCCCAGCTTTCTCAATGCTGTAAAAATCCCCCTCATTAGTGTCAGTTTCCTTATTTTTATCCCATTTAAATCATTTTATTATAAGCAAGTGAACACTGCTTTGTACTTGGAAAACTATTATTGCAGACGGCAAAGCAGATGACTAAAGGTTCGAGGATATTACGAAATGGCAGAGCTGTACCTATACCAGTGAAAACTTTATCAGGTGATCATAAAAAGGTAAAAATTGTTGGAGAATTGATGAAGGAGCTCAGAAGGTGTGCTGAAAAGTAACAATTTTGGATATGCATGGACAGTCCCCAGAATCATCCTTATGGAATAAAATTCTACCATACACAACATTTTCCCCAAACTGGTCAGAACATGTCTTCAACAAACTGGAAAGTGAGTGCAATATGGGTTTGGATTAAACAGGAACCAGGGAAAAGGGAATTGAAAAATAATTCGGGGTAAAAACCCAAATGGGAGAACAGGGAAAGGCTAAACAAAGGTTAATTTATCTGAGCAGATGAACTTTTTCATTCTCTCTGCTTAATAGGGTTTCTTTCTCCTCCAATGGGTAGCTGAAGTTCAAAAGAAGGTGAGCTGCAGGTAGCAGGCACCAGCACTACCATCTTCTCCATTTCAACTCATTTATACATCATGCTCCTTTCCCTGCCTGTTTGCGTCCAGTAGGTAGTTGCTTGCACTAACCCAAATCACCCCGTAAGGTCATTTTTATTATTAGTTGCTTCTTCTTGAGGGAGCTCATCATCAATCAGCTTCTTCAACTATGGGCCAGCTTAAGTCCATTCACTGACGCATGTTACAGCTAAGAGATTGTGAACTGGTACCACAGATGGTGTAACTCATGAGGCAAAGGCAAAATAAATAAAAAAATACACGAAGAGAAGTAGCCATGCTGTTGCATCAGTGAAGAGTCACTTAACCAAAGTTATGTTCAGAATCACACAAAAGACAGCCCAAAGATGACCCCAGGATGGTTCTGTTGTCTACTAAAGGAAACAGTTCAGAGGGAAAAAAAACCCAAACAAACCCAAACCCCAAAACTTAAGTCTACTGTAGACTCTGTTTGTAGACAACTGAAAGTATCTCAGTAGGGGTTAAACATGGAAATAGAAATGTTAGGGTGGGGACTGTGCTGAAAATGCTCTCTTCAGCTGTGAATGGAGACTTACCAAGCAGAACAGAGAATGTTTTCAGAAGAACTTTCCCCTCTGTAGTCTAGGCAACAATAAAGTTGTAATTTGGAAACTTATGTAAAAAATTCATTGCAGATTTACTGGTTATAGGCAAAAAAAAAGTCTGAAGAAAACCAGTATTTCACTATACAAGTACATCAACTAAAAGGGTAATTTCCTACCACAACTTACACTTTCTTTCTGTGCCTCAGCACGTAAGCTACACTAAAAGACTCAAGTTTTCACCTGTTTATGGCTAAGTGGACAGATCAGCGAGTCCTGGAGAACTTAACAGAATTCACATTACAATTACTCTATATTTGATTTCAAACTTAAAAATACATCCTATATGTGCTATGCTTAAAAGCCAAGTGGAAGAAAACGTGTGTACTGAATGACAAACTTAATGAAAGAGCCATTTGTTTTTCTGAATTGTACATGAGTGGGTAATTATCACCAGCAAGCAATTTTTGTCTGCTTGTATACAGAACAATACTGCAACACGACAATACTTCTCCATCTCCAGTATCAATTTATGTACATAATAAGAAGCAGGAAAACAGTCATTGTGACTGGTGTCTTTTACAACAACAATTGGCTCATTAACCTTAAGTAGATCTTTCTGACCTTAGCATGAATGAAAAAAAGGCAAACAACCAGAGCGGCAAGGTATGCATAGATCTTGCCTGTGCCAGGCAACCCACAGGACTCGACTACCATCTTGCCGTACCTCACATGCTCTACAGACTGCTCTGGAGCAAGACTGAACAGAAAAACAGTTTAGCTGACAACAACTATGGTCTAAATGGGTGGAAACCAGACCATGCCCATGAGAGTTATGGGCCAAGCACAACAGCAAAGAGGCACAAGCAAAGTGGTTTTCTGATAAACCCTCTACTACGACATTTCTTCAGACTCACCACTATAATAGGAAATGAGCTGCTCACAGCCATGCCATTAAGTACAGGTTTGGTATCAACCTCACACAGTTGGCACCGGGCTGTTGCCGGGGACACTCAGTGGTGCTGCTATGGAGAGGAAAGATTACTGGGGCTTATTACTGTGGCAGGAGGACAAGAACACTACAGCAGCGCAATAAAAGCCCCTGTTCATAGAAAAATATCTCAGAGTACTGCCTACACCTAGAAAGTAGCTCTGAGAAATGAGGATAGGACCAAATTCTTAAATCTCCTGCAGGTTAAGGAAAAAGTATTCTGAAATCTCTGTGGTTCCGATTTGAGCACCTTCCCTGAAAACAGAAATATTTTGAAAAAAAACCTGCACCAGAAATATAAGAGGATCTGAATTACTTCAAAAAGCTTTGTGAAGCAGATGTTTAAAACTGAAAGAGCAAGAAAATGCAATGGGACACAAGCAAGAACCATTTCCTCAGAAGTGCCATTATACCGACTGGAAACACAAACGGTGGCAAATCCTACTGATATGCACATTAGGGAAATGCTTAACAGTTCCCAGAGTTAATAAGAAGTAGCTGTAGTGAGCTAATGCATAAATGGAAATAATGCATAAGATGATCATTTTTACAGATAAGATTTTTCCTATGCTATTTTTGGATGAATTGGTAAATTGCTTTTCACCATGAGTAATAACTGCTCATGCCATATCATATCACAGGTTAATTGTAGTGCAGCTTGATTAATTTTTTTTTTCCTCTTTACCAACCAAGCAGTAACTAAAGCTGATGAAACTGAAATAATGACCTGCCTGAAACCTGTCCTCAGGTATGAAATGAACTGCCCTCGATACCGGCATTGTTTCATTTAGGAACGTGTAACTTTCAGTAAGACGCATCTACTTCATTACATTTTTTTAAACGTCATTTCTCCCGGTTGAGGGATCACTCATTCAAACACAACACTGAGCTGCTTCACCTGACTGGCACGCACAAATGCATTGCTCTTACAGCATCAAGGATTCCTTGCCCCGTCTCTCCCTTACGCCTCTGACTTCAATTCTATTAGCATCAAGGCCCAAGGTTATTTGATGGCTGCATTAACTGGCAATTAGACAATAAGAAACAGGTTCTATGTAATTCTATGGAAATGACGGACGACAAGCTCACCATGAGCCAGCAGTGTGCCCTTGTTGCCAAGAAGGCCAATGGTATCCTGGCATGCATTAAGAGGAGTGTGGCCAGCAGGGCGAGGGAGGTTCTCCTCCCCCTGTACTCTGCCCTGGTGAGACCCCACCTGGAGTACTGTGTCCAG
>NW_009259312.1:3377603-3389673 GCF_000687185.1 Egretta garzetta | reverse complement strand
CCTCGGATCATTTTTGTGGCCCTCCTCTGGACCCGCTCCAACACTTCCATGTCCTTCTTGTGCTGAGGGCTCCAGAGCTGGACGCAGTACTCTAGATGAGATCTCACCAGAGCAGAGTAGAGCGGCAGAATCACCTCCCTCGACCTGCTGGCCACGCTTCTCCTGATGCAGCCCAGAGTACTGAGAGGACTGAGAGGGGATCTCATAAATACAAGTATCTTAAGGGTGGATGTCACGAGGACGGAGCCAGACTCTTTGCAGTGGTGCCCAACAACAGGACAAGGGGCAATGGGCACAAACTGAAACATAAGAGGTTTCAGTTGAATATGAGGAAAAACTTCTTTACTCTGAGGGTGACGGAGCACTGGAACAGGCTGCCCAGGGGGGCTGTGGAGTCTCCTTCTCTGGAGATATTCAAAGCCCGCCTGGACAAAGTCCTGTGTAACATACTCTAGAAGAACCTGCTTTAGCAGGGGGATTGGACTAGATGATCTCCCGAAGTCCCTTCCAACCCTTGCAATTCTGTGATTCTGTGTGACCAGCAAGGTCTTCCACAGTTCCTGAGAATTTTGTCATGAACTTTCATATTTTGCTTATTTATTAGAAAGTGTAAAGTTTAGATTTTGTTATGATTTGGACAATAATTGTAGGTACAGCTAAATCACACAAATCTTGATATAACCCTTATGTACCTGTGAGGAGGAGAAATTGTACTTGTTGTTCATAGCGTTAAGGTGATACCCTGTCAATGCGGTATATTCATCTGTTGAAAATACTCAGGGCACTCGGTGGTTACTGAAAGCACATAGGAACACAAGAAAATAAGTGCTATCTGTAGGTTAAGTTTTCACTAATTTGTTTGTACAAGCCTGTGCATCTCCAGCCTGAATATTTACATGCTGACGCACAGGGCACCGAGAATCATCTACTGCAAAACTGAAGATAAATGGCATCTTTGTGACTGAATCTTAATTCATTCTGTGATTCAAAGTCATGAGCAAAATTATGCTTGCAATTCATTAATTTGAAGGCTGGCAAGTATTATTAAGCAGAAATTTGCATACAAAAGGTATTGCTTTTTAAATACTTATGACAGAAAAAAATAATGAGTATACAAATAACAAATCTTGCATGAATATGTATATGGCTTAATGGAACCACTGCTTAATCTTTTCCCCAAATTTATCTAAAACAAGGAGGCTTACAGGTGGCTCTCAGTAGGCTGTGGTGTCACCTAAATCAGAAGATTTAAATCCTGTTTTACAAACTTTGAGATGTTTGGTAGTCCATGCTGAATTACTTGTTAACCAGTGTTTCTAAGAGATAGCTCTGGAAAGTCTGACTGTATGGGGTCTGCCACAGCAGTGCCAGGATTCTTCAGAACCATGACAACGCAACTGAAAGAAGACCCAGAGGGTGTGGGCAAAGTTAGGACGACGGGAAATGGCCTCAAGTTGGGCCAGGGGAGGTTTAGGTTGGACATTAGGAAAAATTTCTTCACAGAAAGGGTTGTCAAGCATTGGAACGGGCTGCCCAGGGAAGTGGTCGAGTCCCCATCCCTGGAGGTATTTAAAAGCTGGGCAGACGAGGTGCTTAGGGACAGGGTTTAGTGGTGCGATGGCTGGGTTAGGTTAACAGTTGGACTTGACGATCTTAAAGGTCTATTCCAACTTAAATGATTCCATGCTTCTATAAAGGCACTCTGGGGAACCTCCAAGGAATGTGCAGGTACACCCAACCTCACTGCAGCCAAACCCAGCTGGGCACCACCCGTGCAGTCGCAGGATGCATGCCTTCTGCGCCTGCAAATTATTTTCTTCACAGTAGAGGTTGATGAGTTTCCAGAAAAGCTACACACCTACAGAGGAGGAGTATGGACCTCAGTATTAAGACCAGGCGTAACCTGATTGTGTTGTACCATCTATGGCAATGAAACTAAATACCAAAGAAACAGAAATTTTCTCTAAGGCAATATGAGTATACATTTCCTTTTAGACTTATTCTGCTTATTTCCAGGATTTATTCAGTAACTACCCATAAAAATGGATTTGATCCTGCATAAAAAATGGCTTGGTGCCTGCTCATGACATGATCTCTAAGCTGTGTGACAGTGAAGCCAACGCATACTGGACTGGTTTTTGTCAACTCCACTGCACTATGTGTGCACGGAGAACATGCGAGTTTTAGGAGTTCCTATAATGCAGTTTACATAACACGGTTGTTTAAAGTTTGGCGACTGAATCTTAATTCATTCTGTGATTCAAAGTCATGAGCAAAATTATGCTTGCAATTCATTAATTTGAAGGCTGGCAAGTATTATTAAGCAGAAATTTGCATACAAAAGGTATTGCTTTTTAAATACTTATGACAGAAAAAATAATGAGTATACAAATAACAAATCTTGCATGAATATGTATATGGCTTAATGGAACCACTGCTTAATCTTTTCCCCAAATTTATCTAAAACAAGGAGGCTTACAGGTGGCTCTCAGTAGGCTGTGGTGTCACCTAAATCAGAAGATTTAAATCCTGTTTTACAAACTTTGAGATGTTTGGTAGTCCATGCTGAATTACTTGTTAACCAGTGTTTCTAAGAGATAGCTCTGGAAAGTCTGACTGTATGGGGTCTGCCACAGCAGTGCCAGGATTCTTCAGAACCATGACAACACAACTGAAAGAAGACCCAGAGGGTGTGGGCAAAGTTAGGACGACGGGAAATGGCCTCAAGTTGGGCCAGGGGAGGTTTAGGTTGGACATTAGGAAAAATTTCTTCACAGAAAGGGTTGTCAAGCATTGGAACGGGCTGCCCAGGGAAGTGGTCGAGTCCCCATCCCTGGAGGTATTTAAAAGCTGGGCAGACGAGGTGCTTAGGGACAGGGTTTAGTGGTGCGATGGCTGGGTTAGGTTAACAGTTGGACTTGACGATCTTAAAGGTCTATTCCAACTTAAATGATTCCATGCTTCTATAAAGGCACTCTGGGGAACCTCCAAGGAATGTGCAGGTACACCCAACCTCACTGCAGCCAAACCCAGCTGGGCACCACCCGTGCAGTCGCAGGATGCATGCCTTCTGCGCCTGCAAATTATTTTCTTCACAGTAGAGGTTGATGAGTTTCCAGAAAAGCTACACACCTACAGAGGAGGAGTATGGACCTCAGTATTAAGACCAGGCGTAACCTGATTGTGTTGTACCATCTATGGCAATGAAACTAAATACCAAAGAAACAGAAATTTTCTCTAAGGCAATATGAGTATACATTTCCTTTTAGACTTATTCTGCTTATTTCCAGGATTTATTCAGTAACTACCCATAAAAATGGATTTGATCCTGCATAAAAAATGGCTTGGTGCCTGCTCATGACATGATCTCTAAGCTGTGTGACAGTGAAGCCAACGCATACTGGACTGGTTTTTGTCAACTCCACTGCACTATGTGTGCACGGAGAACATGCGAGTTTTAGGAGTTCCTATAATGCAGTTTACATAACACGGTTGTTTAAAGTTTGGCTTGGGTGCTCTGCCAGCCATTTCCACAAGGCAGATCCCCCCCGGAACAGTAAATAAATAGGGCAACATCATCATCATGAGATGGTAGGAAAATCCCGTGAGATTCCTCTAAAAGCAGGAGACTCATCTGGAGTAGTTATCATTCAGCTTGCAGTGCTCCTACAGGCTCTCCAAAAACAAATGGAAAAATACAGTGTCTGGCCTGAAGTGTTTTCAAGACACAGCTGCATGTAACAGAGCTAAAGAGAGGCTCAGCAGGGACATTTTAATCCTGACCTCGTACATACATACTCTAGCACATCCTTAGGGATGACTGTATTTTGGTGGCCTAGAAAACTTACATAACTATCATATATTGTTTCCGCAAAAGCTCTATCTAGAAGATAGGTTCCAAGCTCGACCTCTTTCCATTCATATATTAATTATAAAACATGTTTATTATGGTTTCCTTTTCATCAGGCCAGGATTAGAGCAACAAAACAACCAGGACACATATTATGTTACTGTTTTAACTGGATTTTCATGTGATTATGAAGAATGAAGTTGGTGTTGGCCTATGTTGTTAAACAAAATTGCATGCCAGAGGTATTGATTCATAAATTACTGGGATGGAAAAAGTATTTAAAAGCATATAAACAAATGCGTTAATTTAATCAGGTGCTGCTGATGGAAAAAGTATTTTCATCTCAAACCCTGATGTTATTTACAAGGCTGTAATACAGCATTTTAAAAAACATGAATAACCGTGAATGTAGAAACTGCAGTTACAGGTAGAATCCATTCTGTGAGAGACACCAGTAGGTCGGCACGGGTTTCAGCACAAGCTCTGCCATCTCGGACACTGCTAAGAGAAGAGCCAGGACTGGCAGATGGAATAGGGATGAAAGTAAATATATTTTCACAAATTGACTAGAATCCAGGGCTGAATCACAACATGGGAGGTGCCAAGAATATCTGGCATTAGAATAGTTAATATAAGCAAACCTTGCAAGGAATGTAAAAATCTCATGCTTTAGGGATTAAACCGATATGCAAATAGCAGAGACCATGATGAGATCTTCACAGGGTTGTATTACCCCATGCCTACAATAAAGGTTTTAACACACCTCTCTTCACTTCGATGCCAGGCTACTAACCTGGGTGGTACCTTCACCTGGACCTCAGGCATTTTAAATTTCCTCCTTGCTCTGATGCTTGGGCCATACAAAAACCTCCCAGTAACTCCTGCTTGCTGTGCAGTAGAGGACAGTGGAGCTGAGACCATGTCTGGGATGCAGAGAGTTCCCTCTCACGCTTCTGGAGAAGATTCACAATTCAGCACGGCGTTAGCTGCCGGGCTAGAGTGGCCCAAGGCCAGGCTGCCTCTTCTTGCATTTGCTGAATTCAGTGAAAAAACGCTCTCATTACCTGAGATCTCTGATAATTTCTTTCTTCCTCGTGGCTACCAGGAATCAGTACCCTTGTACTCTGGGCCACAGCCGGGAGAGAGACAGGTGCTTTTTCAACTGTATCATGCAGAATCTTTTGTTTCTCCATTAATATTTAAACAATATTTAAGGTATTCTAGCCAGGAACAAAATCAGCTGTACAGCCACTGGTGGAGTAATGAAAAGAGCACCCACAAGTCATGTAGTCTGTGGAGGGATCTCACATGAAAGGGCAAGAACAGAAAACAAATGTCTCCAGGTAGAGGCTTGATCTGTGAAACTGTGGGTGTTGGTGCTGCCTGCATTGGCTGCAAAGCCTCTGAGCCCTTGGGAGGAGGAGGGAAGCAGCCAGCTATTTCACCACGAAGTTTCTAAACTCTTTACAAACCAAGCTTAACACCAGCTGTACTAAACACAGCCTGATTGCTCACTAAACCAGCTCGGGGACTCGCACGCCTGCGCTCCAGGGCTGTGGGTACTCTGCCAGCTGTGGGCTGGGCAGATCAGCAAGGTTACACCAAGTTACAGCAAGTGAGAGCAAGAGCTGTTATCCTCATCGTTCAGCTGAGGATGCCACAAGACAAAGAGGTTGAGGGCTTTAATCAAAATAAACCAGCACACTCAAGCAGGGACAATTTCATGCTGGTCTCGATGCTGCAAACAGAACTATTTGCTCCCCAAGCCCACGTTAGCTCATCTTTCTGTCATTCACCTTTGTCATTCCTATTTTATTAATTTCTTATAAGACTACTTTTCAAGGAAGAAAAATTATTCCTAGGTTTTATCAGTGGCAGAGGCATTAAATTCCTTAACAAACCACACAAAATCTGCAGAATGTATAAATCCTCAATTAAAATAGATACACATTGATACAACTTGACAGCTTTGAACAGGACTATTAATCTGCACTCAATCTGGAAGCTGCTTCATAGGCAAACAGAGAAGGCCCTGCTTTTTTCTGTACGACGTTGATTTGTGGGCATCTGACAAAATGTCTCGTTCTGAAGAATATTAGGCTTCCCCTGTGATACAAAAGTAGGGCTTTAGACAGTAAAGTGAAAATGATGGTAAAATGTTTAATTGTGGGTCTTATTGAGCACTCTTCACTTCTCCTGGGCAGCAGAGGGAGTTTCACTAGGGTTGGCTGTTAAGGTTTCCATAGGTTTACTCATGTAGATAAGCACCATTTAATGGGAGAAAGGGTTGTGAGTCAGACCATAAAGCAGTACAGAAAACATTTTGTCTTTCAGTTTGTTTGATTACTCAGTGAGTGACCAGATTAGGAAAGAGTATTTCCTAACTATATTGTTTCTTGCAGCTCCATCTCCAAATCCAAGTATCAACCAAGTTTGGGTTTTGTTTTTTTTTCCCCCCAAGAAAAGCCAAAGAAGATGCAGACAAGAAAGTCTTTATAGCTGTGTGGGACTTCTGGGCAAGTTTCAAAGGAATCACTCTGTTTTCTCTCACTCTCTCTTGGGTTTTTTTCTTCAGAATGTATCTCTGTTGGCATCACCGTTTGATTCAGTCCTGGTTAAGTTATTATACTTTACACTATTTCATACATTTAGCAAAATTAATGTGACTAAACACAAAGCCACCATCTTTCTTTGACGAGTTGCAGATTTGGGTATATTTTAGTGCTGTCAGAAAATTTGGGGAAAGATTTTAGGTTTTAATAGGAAATGAGGGGATTCTGATCTGAGTTCCAGCGAAGTACCACCTTCTTACCAGCACCACAATAACCTTTGCATGGTTTTGAGTGTTGCTTGGTTACAGAAATATATTCCCAAATTCCGAAGTCCCATAAGCTTTGGTCAACTGTATTGTGTTAGTGGAAGTCAAAACTGTCAAATGATCAGTGTAGAAAGTTTTTAATAATTGGACCAAAATTCTTTGTAATCTGGGTAATACAAAAAGACAAGGTACAGTAAGGTTCAAGCACTGGAAATGTGTTGTCATTAATTTGTAGCTTTTATCTAATGATCAGAATGTTTCCAAGGTAAGTGTTGCCTGTATCATAAACTCATCAGAGGGGACTGGTAAAAAGTAATATCCTTTTGGCATGACTGTCTTATGATCTAGACACATGAAGTGAATCAATATGGAAATACATGCTGCATTTTTTAAATACCACTAAAGAGAAAAACATTTCCACTTGTATCTTTACAGACAAAACCTGCCTTTAGGAATCAATGATAGCAAGATTAAGATTCTATTCAACTAATACTCTGATCAACCTTGTGTTTAAAGGAAGGGTGCATGTTGTTCGGTGTATGAGATGACTATCTTGTGTATGTCTAAGTTCATTCAGTGAGTGCAATGGCAGAGCTCAAAAACTCATAGCACATTATTATTTTTTAATGACACGCATTTGATTCAAGATTATTATCCACTATGGGAGAAAAGACATGAGAAAAAAGAAAGTATTGACTCTAGGACATATGTCACCCTTAATATTTGCACGTAGCTTTCATTGACGTCAATGGGAAGTCTGTAAAAACTAAAGGCGGAACGTGCCCCAAAGAGGAAATTAGAGAGATAGTTATTTCGAGATGCCTGAAACACTCAGATGTGGGAATAGTGGCATAAGATAGCATTTGTGCTTACAAGGAAAGAGGAATCGGAGTTAAAGAGTAAACTCTCTACTCCTTAGGGATCGTTTATGGTCTCTAAAGAGGTTAATGTGTGTCCCGCAATCTGTTCTCATATGTAAGTTACTTTAGTCATGCTGAGAAGAAAAAAAAAGAGTAGAGCAGATGGGCATGACAGATGAAGACAGCAGCCAACACTTCTCTTCAGGCAGAAGGGCCATTTAAACCTAAATGAACTAGTCACTTGAGTGATGTAGAGTGCTATCAGGTAGAAGATCTGGCCTCATTAGAAAGGGAAAACTATACAGCAGGCTGTCCTTGGCAGAGAGGACTCGGGTGCTGCAGTGCACAACTTCCCTGTGCAATGCACTGTGGCCAGAGAGCCCTGACCTCGTTTTAGGTGGAATATGATCAACGAGAGCCTGCAAGAGTCACCTAATGTAGAGAAGTAGGGAATCCAGCCTCAGCTGAGGACAGGCCTGTAGTCTTTCAATTCCAGTAAGATCCCTGTCCTAAGTCCTTCCCTGAAGACAGGCAGGCAAGACCTCCTTTTAAAAACTGAGCAGGATTAAGAGTTGCGAACTGTCACTTGCCATTGAACGGGGCCCTCCAGAACTGTTCTGCTGCCAGGTAGTTCATTGCTCCTTGCCTTGTTTCCTAGCAGGAGAAGGCTATGGGTGATGTGTTTTTTCCTTGCCCTGACATTCCATGTTTATTTACTTACTTATTTTTATCTCAGCTACTCTGATAACATGCAAGAAGGCTTGCTTCAGTTAACTGTGAAAGAAGTGAGTGTCCCATATTTAACTCTTTCATTCGCTTATGTGCTTTCAAACCTATGCCTCTGAGTTTGAAAGAAAAAAACCCCTCTCTTACCAGGTTACCGAGTATTCCAGGTGAGGGAATTTTTTGTTTTAATTGAAAAGACCAGTAACTTGAAGGTTATCATGGAATACGCTTGGTCTTATTGGAGTGTATTGATTTATCTCACAAGATGCTTCATATTCAGATCTCAGCTAAAACCTAGGTATTATTGAACAGTCTTGCATTAATTCATATTTATTGACATCATCTGCTGTGCACCGAAGCCTGATCTGTAGAATTTGTTGACTGAATTTTTGTCTTTGCTGCTTGGCCAGATGTAAACAAGATTGATTCACGCACAAGGAAGGGCAAAGTATCTTCTACAATGCTGTAAACCCTTGCTAACAATCATTTGGCTAGGACAGAGAATTTTGCATTTAAAAGTAGTTGAGATTTGCTTTTCTGAATAATTACTGTGATTGCCGGAGGCTCTTTTGTTGAAATATCAGAGAGAAGATGGTTTCAGCGGCTTGATGATAAACTGGACAACTTCTGGCATTTTAATTCTGTTCCAAATCAATACTGACAAAGACTGACCTTGTGCAGAACTTATAAGTACACATTTGTGATGGAATCACTTCACACGTTCATTAAGATCTTATGAACGTTATATGTGAATCTCTCAACCTATTTTTACCATTCCAGGATAAAACCACATGAGCTGAATACAAATAAGGGGAAAGATGAATTTTCTTTGTTGCTGTGACTCCATGATTTGTATTACAGAAAACATTTGAGTGATCAGAAAACGCATACTGATATTCTACCATAAAAAACCAAAATTTAAAAAAAGCATCGTGGGAATAAATACACATACAATAAAATGCAAAAGCAACACGTGTTGCATTTCAAAATTCAGAGAAGCTGAAGGACTTGGGCAACTTTGCTGTAACCAACACCGCTTTTCAGAATGCCCAAACTGTTCTAACTTTGCGTTTTAAAAGGTGCACACAGCCTGACACACAACATCAACCAAGCTCATAGCTCCTACTGTTGCCTGGCTCAAAGGGAAGTTTGGCTATTGATATATTACCACCCCACCCTGGTAATATATCGGCGGTGTCACGATACATTAAGAAGTGCATAAACTCTGCTTCCAGTAACCACCAGGTGCCATTGCCGTCTAAATAGAGCTATAATTCAACATTGGTTGGGGCTTCCTAGAAACAGCAAGGTATTTCTTAGAAGGTATTCCCGAGTGGAAAAACACAGCATCACAAATAAATACACCAACCCCAATCTTGTGCTTGCCCACTGTGTGGTGCAGGACAGAACGCCCTATTCATGCGGGAGCTTAGCTCCTGTTCAGAGATGGTAATCCCCAAACTGGAGGGCTCCCATGAGTACCGAGAAGAAAACTGACCGCAATACATCAACCTATCACACCAATGCAATAAGGAAATCAGAAGGAATATGACATGCCTGGAGTCGATGGACCATTAAAATCCTGCCTGTCTGGGCTGGCTTCTGCCTTACTTATCCATTGGGATGATTGGGCAAACACTTAGCTGTGCACTGGAGAGACTGGGCAGACCGGGGGAACAGCACTGCTTTTTGTAGCCATTGAAAAGGCTGGGAGAAGGGCTCGAGTTTCAGACGGACAAAACTGGATGGACCTTGCAGAGTGAAGAGCAGAGGGAACTGGAGCCAGGCATAACTCAGCTGAGCGTTCCTCAGCACTAACACCTACTTTTAACAGTGTCATTCAGTTTAATTGTTAGGAAAGAAGGAATTCCCTGGATTCTCACACATTAGACGCAGGCTCAACATTTCCTGGCATAGGAAGGTTCTTTAGTCACTACGTATCTGGAGTTTGCTGGCTGGAAGACATGCTGCCCACCATGGCCTTTGTGCAGGTCTTTTGCCCCCCAGACTCTGAGCTTCTCTGTCAATGCGCATGGGAACTGGAGAGCTCACACACACAGGCCGAGTGTCTCATACGCCCGATGAAGTAGAGGTTCCAAATGCTGATATGTGTGCAGGGAGACATAAGCCTGCTGAAGGTCTGGCATGCAGCTCTAACATACGCTGCACTGGGAGGGACATAGGATGCTCCAGCTCTCTAGCTCATCGGAGTTTTTTTTATGCTCTTGAAAGAGCTGAAAATGCTTTTCCTCAACCCAACATCCATGCAATTCTGCTGGGTTATGTGCCCAGTGTACACTCAAGAAACAGCGTTCATGTGCTTTCAACCTCTAGCATGGGGACTGAACCTT
Organism: Egretta garzetta; assembly: GCF_000687185.1. Classification (NCBI taxonomy): domain Eukaryota; kingdom Metazoa; phylum Chordata; class Aves; order Pelecaniformes; family Ardeidae; genus Egretta; species Egretta garzetta. The sequence continues at coordinate 3,379,068 of NW_009259312.1, read as the reverse complement.
TATTTACCCTCAGGAGCAACAAAATGACTTACACAGAATTTACAAAGCAGACAAAGTAAAGAAAAAATACATGAAGAAAAATACTACAGAAGATGGGGGAAGTTCACCAGTTCTGTAAAATGGCTACTGCTGTTTTTGCACAGTTCATTGACTATTTGTATCTTCCTCCCCGCTGAATCTTTTGAACTAATGCAAGGGCCCATCTAAGAGTTGGGCAGCGCTGCCATTCCCCTTTTAAGAGTATTTGTGTAGCCTCAAGAGTTCCCTGAAATCTGAAAAAATACTGTCCCGAACTCCCACTAATGTTAACCTCAATTTTAATGCATCAGTATCATGCAACGCTACACCACTGTGCCTTGAGAATATTCTAAGCTCCTAATAGGTACCCACTGCCATTCAGCTAGACTTCTGTAATTACTTCTTTTGCATCCCAGACCATCATGGCCACACCACCATCAACATGTTCTGTAAAAGCAAAGTTCTGGCATACAGGTCTGAAAATCAGCACAAAGACCTAAGTTTTTGGTTCAATTAATTTCTGAATAAACAGGGGTTTGAAATGTATATGTCAAATAATGACGGCTGTCAATGTCTTTGGAGATACTTCCTGATGGCAAAGATGTAAAGTTATTAAACTAATTTCAAATGTTCTTACAACTTATTTCACTTGATTCACGCTCACTATGTATTTCAATTACCTTATTTTCTAGACTGATAAATGAGAACTAAAGATTAAATGAATAATTTGCAAAATTAAATTCAGTTCTAATTGGTTTCTATCAAGCATGGCACCTCTCATACAAAGGTAAAAATGACCCAATGACAAGAATAAAGTTATCCTGTGATGCTTTCCTATTCAATTAAACCTTAACTGTTTCAAGAATTAATTGCATTACAGGAAAAGTTAGCTTTTCATTTTCCAGTGCCCAGGTGTCAGCTATTTTTCTTATCTGGGTTATATTCATACAATTGACTACTGCTTGATGCTCTTATCATGCCGAGAATGCATTTACTAGGATAGGATAATAGAGAATTCATTACTTTAATGCTTCTCAAGTTGTTAAATGAGAAATCGTAATAGTTATGACTTACTTTGTGGCTACTGGTGACCTTTTATCTATACACTTAACCTTCAGCCATTCTCCAGACAGTTGAAGTCAATGAGAATTCTGAATGTAGGACCACCAGGGACAGTGCCCTCGCACTTAGAGAGGGACCCGTACCCACAGTGTGCATATTTCAGTGGGAGTGAAGGATTCCTGAAGCAGAAGTCTTTGCCTACCATTTATTTTTAATTACCCCAGTCTTTTTTTTTGCACTAGAAAAACCCTAAGCCCAGAATAAGCTTGTGTATTCATGTCCACTTTATGTTTGCTTTCCATAATTAAATATGTTTGTTCTTATATTGGCAGGAAAAGGAAGCAGCCATGAAACACAAGTGAATCAATAAGTTTGCAGATATGAT
>NW_009259312.1:3376085-3377057 GCF_000687185.1 Egretta garzetta | reverse complement strand
CAGGAAAAGGAAGCAGCCATGAAATACAAGTGAATCAATAAGTAGCCATAGGAAGTAAAATTTGAATTCATAAGTGCTGAAGATCACATCAGGAGTCCTGCTCATCCAGTTAAAGACCCATGTGACTAATCCAAATAAAATTACACAGCTCTCATATTCATGAGCAAGTACTAGCTGCAAACAGCTTGAAAATGATCTAGAAACCAAGAACCACTGGTAAAGCAATTTGGCAAACAATTACAAGTAATACATATCTTTAGAGAAGTCCAAGTGCTTTGGACAATTTACAAAGAAAAAAATGTAGGCTAAGTTCATGAGATAAATTGTTAGAGCCAAGAAAATAATCTATCACAATTAGTTCCGCTAGAGCACCTCTCAGTCATTAGACATAAATAACTTTCTCATAAACGTACACCAAGTAGATATCTAAATATTGTACTGATTAAAACGTACGTTTTGCATTTTATGTCACTGGAGATTTGTTCTACTTATTTATTCATACAGTAAATCATTAGGAATATACATACAGCACCGAAGTGGAACATGGTGAGTAATTACACACTGGTGCAGAAAGACACAGACTGTTGTAGGGAGGTGAGGGTGTGCTGGGAGCTCGGCTGCGGGAGGTCCGTCTGCCTCTAGCAGAGGTCTGACTCACACCTATTACTGCTACCTAAGTACGCACCTAGCAAGACACACATGCGGCGATTAAAGAAAGATCCATTGTGCTGATTGCAATAAAGGAATAAAATATCAGCCCAGCACCAAACTGCGGCTTTTATTAAGGGGAAGTTGCTATTGATCTGTTAATTGCAGCTCACATCATTGTGGGTGATTGGTTTCCTTCCACCACATTGTAAACAAGGAAAGGATACAATTGCTTCTCTCCAGCTGGATGAAATGAAATTGAGCTATCAAGATGGATTTCTGATTAGGATTCTATTTTTTTTTTTTTTTTTTGCAAGCCAAGTG
>NW_009259312.1:3288366-3376027 GCF_000687185.1 Egretta garzetta | reverse complement strand
CGGCAGGGACTGCCAGTCCCGCACTCCTTCCCCGCTTGCAGTTTGCTTTCTTTTTTTTTTCCTCCTTTTTTTTTTTTTTTTTTTTTTTTTTTTTGCAAGCCAAGTGTGAATTTCTACTTGAACACTAAGCAGATTTTTCTTTTATATCACATTAAAATTGAGCTCTCTGGGCACACGCAGCGTCAGATTCTGCAGTCCTTCAGAGATCACTCAGTAAGATGGAGATCTGAGCCTGTGTGTTAAAATGAGTTAAGTCAGTGTCCTCACTCTGCATTTATCCTTACTGATGTCTTCCCTGTCCCTCTAAATTTACTTCAAAAGCAAAACTGGAAGGAGGCAGCACGACGGCAACAGAGGAGCAGACCAGAGGGGGAAATTTAGAGAAGAGCAGAAAAAAAAAAGGAGGGTAGGAGCTAAATTGAACTTTGGGGAGACCACAATCAGCTCAGTGCAATTTCATCTCTGGCACTTCAAGAAAGGAAAGGCTTCAAGATAACCTGGACTACGCAAACAATGTGGTTTTTTTTCCCTAGGAAAGGAAAAAGACAGGGCTTTTTTCTGGACAACCAGAGCTATTTCCTTCAATGCAAAATAAAATGCATTGCTTTGCTTTTGCTTTCCTTAGCCCTTGCACAATGTTTATTACTTCTCTAAAAATAAATAAATAATTATCCAGCCCCAGAACCTCAAACCACTCAGAGAAACTGAAAGAAGGGAAGGAGGGAGGGAGTGCAATTTTGGTAAATGTAAAATTCCCTTTCCTTTGGAGAGAGTCCGGCGCTGGGCCTCTCGCACAAACAGCTCCAGAGAAAACCTTTTTCCTGTCGCCTCTCCACACACCATTGCTCTTGGTACCACTGAGTCTGTAACAGACGGTGGCTAAAAAGTTCCCCTCCCGTCATGCTCTGACGCTAACTACAAGTTACCAGCGTGTCTCATGTCAAAATAGATGACGTTGCTGTAAATACCAGATATTCACCTGTCACATATCAAGGGTCCTCAGTTAGAAACACCAACTACTAAATTTTTAAGACACCTGAATGAAACGCTGCCCTGTTGAAATGGGTAATTTTTTTCTCTCCAGCTTAGGGTAGGAGCCAGGATTTTAGCCTCAGCACTGCACGTGTTTGAGAGAGGCAAGGAGAGCTCCCCACAAATAGATTTGGAAGGGGGGCACGCATTGTGTGTAGCAGAGTCAAACCCCATAGGACCGACTGCTATTAACGCTGCCATTCTCCTTGCTCAGACATCTTGCCCCACATGCACGGATGGGACCTTTTACGCTCCAGCTTTCTCCCCGTGTTACATTTAAACACACAAAAGGCTTGTTTTAGCCGAAAAACTGTTATGAAGCTTCATTGAATGATGACTGTTTACTGGAAATGGAAAGTAAAGTTTTGGCCATAAAGGAGGGCAGTGCTGAACTCGAGTCATTAGTGCTTACTCTTCCCATCAGCATTTTATTTATTGTTGCTGCGACAGTGAAATAGGTACAGCCAGAGCTTCGGGAAACCCATATGTCAGGCCATATCCTCCAGGCCTTCAGGCTAATCTTGACAGCTGGCGAGTCTTATGTTAGACAAGCCTGTCATTTTGTGCACCCTATATATGTTTTGGGTTTTTTTCCCCAAAGGTGACCTACAAGTAAAAAAGGGAAAAATGGGTTTGTGCCCGTATTTTCCTGTTCATCCTAAACAGAAAAGAACCTATGGGATCTGCACTGCGTTTATTGCTGTTAGTTTGATCTCAGACTGGGAAGGAAGGTTTTCTGTACCTGCAGCAGTAGAACAGGAGTCTGCAGAGACCAGAAGAGACATCAGAGGAACGTGGGAAGTACAAGCAGATTCAGGGATTTGTTATTTCACAAAATGCAAAGGGTTGTGAATTAAGACTTTGAGGGATAATTCACTATTGAAACAACAGTAGAGGCGAAGCCATCATGTCCCAGAAGGAGCATCCCCCTTTTTTTTTTAAAAATTTCCTGCCTTACCAAGATCTCTAAATACAGCACAAATAACCAGTGAAATAATTACAATTTATAAAACCATAACAGTATAGTCGAAATCGGTTTTTTAGAAGGAAGACGAAACATTTTCTGGTATAACGCGGACAACTATTAAGGATTGGGAAACAAGACTAAGAGTAAATGGAAAATACATTTTCTAAGCTACTTCATTCTTCAGAATCTCATTGTTCCTGATTAAGGGCTATTTCAAATGAAAGGAAACTTCCAAGTTTCCAGAAGATTGGCCTGCAGTTCTGCGGTACCCTGAAAGACAAAGCAATGCGCAAGCCTACGTCACAGCTAACCGCAATCACGCGAACTCTAGAACCTGGCAGACTCAGACTACAGGTGCCTGTCCCGCTTTTTCCTTGCACTCTGAAACTCTTCCATCCTCCTCTCTCTCTCTCTCTTTGCAAAATTTCTCCCAGGCTTGGCCTCATGGCAGAGGTCAAAGAACAGCAACATCTGCCTGCGAGGGAGAGAGACTACAGCTAGATTATTCTAATTCAATATGTTACTTTGTACGTGCTGGATTTATGAAATTCTGTAGCAAAAATAAAAAAAATTATCTGAGCTATGATATGATCTAAGAAATGTATTTATTAATGCCAGAGGATGCAATTTTATTAAGCCTAAATATTCCACACCTGTGCATTTTCATGGAGGATGACACAGAAAATATCATATAGCACTGGATGAGTTCTATTAGTACTGATGAATATATTACTTTTTAAGGAGACGCTGTTAATTACAATAATGCATCTGCTGCACCTGTGAACACTACAACTGATTCTCTAGCAGGTTAACTGCCTCGGGAGAATCCAAGACAGCTCTTTGGTACTTCAATGAATCGTAACAAATACAGCTTCTGCCACAGCAGCATGAAACGCGCAGCACTGCCTTTCACCAGCTGACTTGGCGTTCCCTGCTGAAGAGAGAAATAAGGGGATGTACTATACCATAAGTGTAAATGCTCATTGCAAGCGGAATTCAGAATGCATTTGAGAAAATATCAGTACTAACCACTCCTGAGAGGGACTAAGTGGCAAGGGCTGGACCGACAAAGCTAGAGGCATTGGTGGTGGTGGAAGAAATGCCACTCAGATACCGATGGCAGAGGAACAGAGGCAGAAATTTGGACTGCAACAGTGTGCAAAACTATAGTGCGCAGAACAGGTGCATTAGAGTTGTAGGTCCTCCCACAGCACTCAAGAAAATGTTGGAAATGCCAGAGCCAAAGGAGATGAAGACCATTAAGTCCTCCAGAAAGTGTAGCTTGAACCTATCTGATACTTGGCTGAGCGCACCAGCACTGCAGCCCTTACCTTGCTTTCCTGAATGCTGCTGGATCTTTGCACCTGCTCTTTGGGCAAATCACTTCACCCTGGTGACAAACAGCCACCTTCTCCCCCCCATTCCCCATCTCAGCCCGGGCTGGAGTCCGCTTACAGATACGAGGCTGATCCTGGTCTCCAGCCCCCGCTTTGCACAGCCACAGCTCAGTAATCTCTGCAGTGATGCAATTAGGAGGGATAGCAACTCTACCATTTCAGCAAAGAGAAAACATAATTTGAATACTGTAACTGAGAAAGGGCAGACGCGTGGCTGGTTTATAAGCATTCTTAAATGGTTGTCTGACTGGGTTTCGTGCTCTCAGGATAGCATTCTGTTCTCAGTTTGGACTAAAGAGATTTCACAGGCTGTGAATGATAGGACAAAGTGTCATTTGTTTTCTCTGCAGACATAACTGCTTCCTACTCAGCCTTTGCCTCAGAGGTATAATCATGGAAAGACAGAGAACTTGAGCATTTCTGCAGTTGCAGATTGACAACATTGAAACATAGTCTTGGCCCTTTCAAATGCCATCTGTCTAATGAGAGCAAGGTCTTTTCTTCCCCTCACAAGAATTCAGTATATTTTGTTGTGTAGGAGAGGAGAAATATGAAAATGTGCAGGAGTTAATTCAGGGAGAGTGGACACGACAGAAGAAAATAGTGAGATAAATGTGGGGCTCCTACTTCTTACTAAAACAAGAATAAGGGAACAAGCAAGTGAAGCTGAAGTGCAATAAAGTTTAAAGCTAATAAATACTTTGTTTCCACATCACTTATAATTAACCTGTCAAGTCAGTACCGCAATAAGTCACTGAGACCAAGCACTTAGTATTCACAAAAGGATTAGACAAATGTGGTCCGGTTCTCTTCTCCAACTAAGGTGAACTTAGATGCTGAGGGAGACGCACCGGGAACATGCAGCTCCCTGATTTAGAGATGCCAGGCTCCAAAGCAAGTTAGGAATGTGTCTGGACAGGCATAAGTCAAATCAATAGTGTGCCGTCTCTCTGATTGCTGCCACAAACTGCTTCAGGCCAGGAAGAAACTTCTTCTACAGCAAATCATTCAGTCAGGATGTGCTTGGAAGCCTTGCGAAGTGTCCTACCAGCACTGGCACGGCTCTAAAGATCTGGATTCTCTGTCCAGTGCAGCTTCTTGGCTGCTGGGTGAAGTCCCAAATGTCACTTCACACCCCAGGCCTGTGTTTTTCCCATCTCTAACCAGAGGCAAAAATACTGATCTCTGCAACCAGGTGCCCTGAGATTTCTTGTAAAATGTGGTAGGTGTTATTGCTGTATCTTCCAAGGTAGGATAAGGTGCTGAACACCTTCAGAAATGATTTATGGTTGCAAATTACTCATCTCCCTGAGTATGGCACTCCCTATGTACCTATGAAAAACAAATGGTTTAACATGTAAGCCCTAACCTTTGTAAGCCACGTGGTTTGTACTTTTGTATGCTCTTTCAATTTCCTTTTTATCCACTCAAACCTCAAAAAATTCAGTTCCAAATAATCTCCCCAAATTCAGGTACATTCATAGCCAGGGGTTCAGGATTCAGTTTCAAACTATCAGATAACAGATATAGCTACAAACTCCTCACGGAATTAGATGATACATTAAGAAAACTCATATACAACTGAGTTGAGAGGCCAAAAAGCTCATCTCACTTTAATATTACCCAAATAATTAATTGTAGCGATGCACCAAGTCTTTTTAATGACATGTAGAAATAACTTATGCCCTTGAAATGTGTCTCAAGCAGAACTTAAATAGATCAATTATTTCAATGATTCATCTCTCAGAGATTTTTTTTTTTTGTAAGGCTAAACACATTTCTGTGTTATGATATCAGATGATTAAAGAAGGTCTTCTGAACTAGTCTAAATTAGGCTAAGTATAAAAAATACTAGGGAATTACTTTTTATGATCTGTCTTAGATTTATCTGCTCTTTGTTAGATATTTCCTGAAACTAGACTCTCAATGAAGGAAACAACTCGCTGGTAAACTTAACATGATCATTTGCTATCTACGTCTCCACCAGGAATTTAGCATCCTTTTAAGGGGAAGTGAAGGTCTTCAAAGGTAAGAAAATCTTGCCTCAGAAGTCTATACTGGCAAGGGCTTCTGAAGCTAAAAATGACCGACGGGAGTAGGACTGGCTGCTTGCTAGTTTACAAGGACAAAGCTGACTGCATCTCCCTTTGACCCTTTATTTTCTCTATATTTTTCAATCTACTTTCTGTTGTCCCAGTAACCAATTCAACAAGTAATACATAAAACCTCAATGAACTGAAACAATGTGCAAGGTTTGTCATGTTGTTTTGTACTATACTAATCTATTTTATTTGTCTTTCAAGGTCCATGAGTTTAATGGAACTTGTCTCAGGTCACCATTTTTTAAATTTTTCCCCATCAAGTCAGCTGTGCTACATTACAGTTTTCAGAGCCAGCAGCCCTCACAGCAAATCATGTTTTGTGTGGAGAACACCAGGATGGAGGACAGGATAAAGCATAGAGTGGGGAAAAGCCTCTGATGTAGCAGGGTGGCCAGCGATGTACAAGAACCGTTCTCAGCAAGAGTGAATGTGGTGGATGCACAGGTCGCTTCCCTCACCTCAGACTTCCCATAGGCACTTTTATCTTTTTCACAGTTCTACGTTAACTAAACTAAAAGGCCATATGCATGAAATAATACACTTGGATATACTATATAGAGTGTAAATTCTGCATTCATCTTGCTTCAATTTCAACAGGTTATTAAAAAGCCCATCTCCTTACCTGCCTTACCTACCAGCCTCTCTGCCTGCCTTAAATTTCCCCATCTTTAGTACTGCATCCAGCTCTGGAGCGCTCAGCACAAGAAGGACATGGAAGTGTTGGAGCGGGTCCAGAGGAGGCCACAAAAATGATCTGAGGGCTGGAGCACCTCTCCTATGAGGACAGGCTGAGAGAGTTGGGCTTGTTCAGCCTGGAGAAGAGAAGGCTGCGGGGAGACCTGATTGCGGCCTTTCAGTACCTAAAGGGGGCCTATAGGAAAGATGGGGAAAATCTTTTTAGTAGGGCCAGCTGTGATAGGACAAGGGGTAATGGTTTTAAACTAAACCAGGGTAGCTTTAGACTGGATAAAAGGAAAAAATTCTTTAGAATGAGGGTAGTGAAACACTGGAACGGGTTGCCCAGAGAGGTAGTAGAGGCTCCATCCCTGGAAACATTCAAGGTCAGCTTGGACAGGGCTGTGAGTAACCTGATTGAGTTAAAGATGTCCCTGCTCACTGCAGGGGGGTTGGACTAGATGACCTCTAAAGGTCCCTTCCAACCCAAAACATTCTATCATTCTAATGTTTAGAGCATCTTTAGAAGTTCATTAAAAGAACTGTAGCAAGGCACTGACTCCTTATTGATGCTAAGATGGGCAGTGGTGGGAGAGGACAAATAAACTGTGCTGAAAGATTTCACATTCCCAGTGTAATAAATTGAACACTATCTACTGATGATTCAGCAAAAACGCACTATTACACTAAATCTTGCAGTCTCAAGAGAGACAAATAACATTGAGCCTAATCTAAATTCAATGAAAAGATTTCAGCTGACTTACTGGGCCAGTCTACCGGCCACACACAGAGTTTAGCATGAGGAACAGAGTTCGGCTTCTGTATCGGCATTCTATTAGAGTAAGTTAGCAAAATAAAGTCTCTTTTGTTTTCCCAGTCTAATTATTAAGATTGTTTTTACTATTTTAAAGAAGCACTCACAAGCCTCCACAGGTTGATAATATTCCGTTCCTTGTATCACATAGAGAAGCAGAACTGAGCTAAACAGGAAAAACATTTGACTAAGCGATATAAAACAAAATGTCTCCAATATTAAAAGCAAAGCTATATCCTGATAAACAGTGGCCTTGATTTTTAAATACAGCACAACACATCTGAGACTTGACTGCAGAAGGCAACACATACTGAAGAGATACGAGATTTGCAAAACCAAACCTTACATTCAATACACTCTTCTGTGGTTTAAAAGGAAGAGAAACTCTGCTTCTATCAGATGCTCTTCAGCTTTATGACAAATACGACTAATGTCCGAGACTCATGCAAAGCATTTGACACTGTCCTGTACCACATCCTTGTCTCTAAATTGGAGTGATACGGATTCGACAGATGGACTACTCAGTGGATAAGTAATTGGCTGGATGGTTGCACTCAAAAAGTTGCAGTCAAGGGCTCGATGTCCAAGAGGAGGCCCATGACAAGTGGTGTTTCTCAGGGATTGGTATTGGGACCAGCGCTGTTTAAAGTCTTTGACGGTGACTTGGACAGTGGGATTGAGTGCACCCTCAGCAAGTTTGACGATGACACCAAGCTGTGTGGTGTGGTCAACACACTGAAGGGAAGGGATGCCATCCAGAGGGACCTTGACAGGCTTGAGAGGTGGGCCTATGCAAACCTCATGAAGTTCAACAAGGCCAAGTGCAAGGTCCTGCACATGGGTCGGGGCAATCCCAAACACAAATACAAGCTGGGCAGAGAATGGCTTGAGAGCAGCCCTGAGGAGAAGGACTTGAGGGTGGTGGTTGAAGAGAAGCTCAACTCTGCTCTCGTGAGACCCCACCTGGAGTACTGCGTTCAGCTCTGGGGCCCCCAACATAAGAAGGACATGGACCTGTTGGAGCGAGTCCAGAGGAGGCCACAAAGGTGATCGGAGAGGGCTGAAGCACCTCTCCTATGAAGACGGGCTGACAGTTGGGGTTGTTCAGCTTATAGAAAAGAAGGCTCCAGGGAGACCTTCCAGTACCTGAAGGGGGCCTACAAGAAAGCTGGAGAGGGACTTTTTACAAGGGCATGTAGTTATAGGACAAGAAGTAATGGCTTTAAATGGAAAGAAGATTGATGAGATATAAGGAAGAAATTCTTCCCTATGAGGGTGGTGAGGCACTGGAACAGGTTGCCCAGAGAAGCTGTGGATGCCCCATCCCTGGAAGTGTTTCAGGTCAGGCTGCATGGGCCTTTGAGCAGCCTGGTCTCGTGGAAGGTGTCCCTGCCCATGGCAGGGGTGTTGGAACTAGGTGATCTTTAAGGTCCTTTCCAACCCAAGCCATTCTATAATTCTACAAGGATAAAGGAGAGCATTAGAGCATGGCATAGAAATATGTTCAGCATAGAAATCTTAGCACAGACGAAAGAGCTGTAAAGTTTCTCTCCATACAGAATAATTCAAAACAGGTTTGAGACAAAAATAAGACACAGTTAAGTATCAGAAGTGAAATAATACAAAGAAATTATACACAGGTATGAAAAAAAAAACATATTACAGCTTCAGGATGTTATACAGACACGAATAACCCTTCCAACACCTCTGTGCTGTTATTTCAACTGAGGCAAAAGTGACCATTCTGTGTCTACTGGACTTCCTGCATGCTTGAACAGGTGAAAAAACTCATTGTTGTTTCTTAAGTGCTTTTAGATTTGTTTTGTATGAAACAGCAAAATATTACTGTTATTCCAGATGCAGGAACAGGGACAAAGAGGTGTCACTGAAGACAACCAAGCGAATCTGAGTTGCAGCCTCAGTAATGTCTGAGCTATATTCCACCATCCACGTTCACTGTACTCTAAGGTAACTGCATTAACACTGACCATTAAAAGCTCATTAACACATATATAAACAGAGGAAGCTCTAGTACTCCCTGAGCTAGGCCACAGATCCCACAGCAAGTCTACTGGAAGTGGGATTTTCAACTATTTTTATAAAGTGTTTGTCTGGGAAGACAGGTTTGCTAGGCAGAGATTTGTGTTGAGTACCCCCTTCATGTTAGAGCATACTTCAATTTACTTCCATCTTCACAAAGGGGCACAGAACACCTTGTTAGGTAGGAAGAAAGTTGAGGGGATTAACTTATAGTTTGCCCTGCCTAGGCTAAATAACCACACCAAAAAAGGACAACATGACTTAAACATAACTCACTCTCCTAGCTGAGCTGTCATTTGATGCAGACAGGTTAGCCGCTTTGTTTCCACAATCTTTTTAGGAGATAGAAAGGGAGCCAGAGAAGAGGGGTGCCAGGATATCATCTGACCATGTAGAAAATCTGGCTGTAGTTTTTAGCTTTTGAATACATAAACACCTATTTGAAGGGCTTCACAGTTGAGATTTAAAAGAACAAATTGAATTTTTCTGCTCTATTCCATTCCGCACTGAACTTTATCTCTACCTTTTCCTTTTAAGTGATTAGTTACTGCCACACATAGCAGGTAGGCTGAAATCCTTTTTCATCCCTGCTTAGCGTTTCCCTACAAGGCTTACTTCCAAAATGATTGAAGACAAGAGTTCAGAAACAACAGACGCGGGCCCCCTGCCAGTCACATGCACCCACACAGATGCAAAGTTAAAAATATATCAATTCACGCCTCATACGAGTGGGTACGTAGGATAGAGAGGGCTGATAGAACAGATTGAGAGGGAGAAGTGTATATTCACAAAGGGCAGTACACATGTATCTGTCAAGCAAAAGGCCATGAGGAAAGAACGGGAGCTTCTGGTACCGCTGTGCTATGGATAGGATGCCTTAGTCAAACCCCTTATTTGCTGGGGTTATTTATGCTTAGAAATTTGCACCTGGATGGGGATTCTTATCCCTCCTTCCTTCTCTCTATTAAAGTCACAGGATTCACTAGCAAAGAATACTATAGGCATACTGCTAAGGGTATGGCATAAATAGCACTGGTAGGAGAATCTTAGGTTTCAGCTGATCTTCTTAGGCTAGATTTGACTAAGGGATCGATGTGACAGACCTGTTTTCTGTGATCACCTGTGCCTCTGCTGAGCTTAAATGAGTAGATTTTTGCCTCCTCTTCCACTGAGAGACGTACCTTGAAAGTAGCACATTCCTCCTCCAGAATTCAAGTCCTGGACAGCCTAAAAACAGTAAACTATTTTTATCAAAACCCCAAGGACCATACCTTAATTTCAGAGAGTTTGGGGTTTTGTAATTTGTTTGATTTTAGTTTGATGATTAACAACTGGTCTGGATTCCCTAATTTGAGCAAATCAATTCTTTTCAGTACCAAACGGGAGGAAAGTTCTGAGAGAGGATTTGGCTCTATCCGGAAAGGTGCTACTTCCCAAAGACGACTCATGGCTCAGGCAATATCCTACAGGGAGGAAAAGATCTCCCCTGGTGTTCTCTTAAGCCTCCCACTTTCCCTGGGTCCTGTTCCAAGTCTCCTTTTAGGAGACTTTTATTCCAAACAAACAAAGGGAGCTGCCCTTTTTAACAATTTAAAGTAGCGTAATGTCGAGATTTTTATCTATTCGAATGGCAGTACTATGAACTCTGTACTAAACCCATTATCAAAGACAGGCTATGGAAATTAGTTGCATACTAATTATGTCAGACTGGTGGTGCTTTCCTGAATGCACCCGACTAAGCAGGGGTGAATCTTCTTCCCCAGGTGCGCAAGCTGAGTGCTCTCATGGTAGCAATCGTACAAACAGTCACAGGAACTGTGGGTTTAATTTTATGTTGTCTTAGGACCTGGTTTTGTTATGATAAAGTCAAGCCGTGGGAAAAGTGTGAGGCTTTGAGGAAAGTGGCTCGGAGGCCTGGACAGGGCTAAGGTTAGCAGAAGGGTATGTTTATAATGCTAATAAACTAGATTCTGATTTCTAGCATGAAGGGGGTAAATTACAAACTGATGAAGCTTCTCCACAAATGTGATTTCTATTAACATTTAAGCAGCCATGGGCATATACTGAGGGGAGAATCGGTCTCTAGAGTTTGCTATTTTAACCATCAGTCATATAGCGCAATTGCTGGAAGAAAATAAACGATACAGCAATAGCAACTCTAAAGGCAGATAGAGGACAGGAGAAGGAAAATATTAAATAAGAACAGTCACTATGGAAACAGTTGGATTTTTAGTATTTTAATACCTTGATGACTCAGACAAGTGGCAATAAGACATGGAGCCTTTTGCATTTGGGGGAGATATCAGTCCAAATTTTGCCCAAGCTAGGGGCAAAGTTCGACATAATGAGTTTCTGTAAAATGGCTTCACAGATTCAGTTCATTTTCAAGAGTTATCATCTAGCTAGGAAATATCTCCACCATGCAAATACCCCAGTTAGAAGGCCCAGCAGAAGGCCTGAAAACCCGACTGGCCAGGCAGCATTTTCTCGCTGCTTTTACAACAAGGCTGGGACTTGAGGAGGTTTGGTTTGCTGCCGCTGCTGCTAACGCAATACCTTGAGTATCGAGATTTCAGTCTCTGGGCCTTGCAGCTATGCTTCATGACCACCAAATTAAAAATTCAAGAAAAGCATACACTGTGTTTGCAAAATGGAGAAAGGATGAATGTAATGAATTGCAGAAAACAAGATCTGAAACTCAGTCTAACATATTCCTAAATTTGGGAATTTTTCTAGATTAGTTCGTTCAAGCTACAAGTCCTACCTATGCTGTCTGCCCTAAAGCCAGGCTTACATCCAGCATTGTTCAGGTAACTTAAATCCATTGGTGGCTCTGTAAAAGACAGAAGCATTGCTGTAGGAATGACTGAAATGCATTTTCATTCACTGTTCAGATAATTTTGTTAAAGACCTAAACAGCACGAGATTTATTTAGTTTTTAATACTGGAGATATACAATAAAGGACTACTTGAACAATTATCTAGAAAAATGTCTCTCTCATATATTTTCAGTCACACACAAGTGAAATTCTTTCTAATGTTCTTTTAAGGTGCCCTACTTGCTCGTACAGAGACTGAGAGGGAACCTAACACTCCTTCCTCCGTTTCTTTCCTTTAAAGCCTACACACTAGACACAATGCAAATCTGGACTGCCGCCTTGGTAGTCTCACTACCAACTGCTACTGGATCCTGGAGAACATAAAGCAGATGGAGCACATTACCAACAACTTGTTTTGCCAGCTAGTCAATCAGTTGAAAACATCCATGATGTAGCCATATTTTTTAGGAGAAAGTAGCACGGGACAGCATTAAAGCTTATTAGTAGATGCAGCACAGGGAAGTACAGGTGAGAAAATGAGAGAGAACCTCACCAGATTCCTGTTGTGCACAAGTGACATTCACAGAAAGGGTGCTTTTAAAATTTTAAAATGTTCATGTGCTTTTAAACAAAGTCATTGCTAAAAATAAGCAGAAAAACCAGTTCAACTTCACTCATCTAACTACCAGGTGTTCTTAATGATGCTGTGAATATTTTCAGGGCAGTACCACTGATTTCTATCCCATACCTGTGAAGGACTACTACGATGACTGAAACCAATTCAAACAAAATGACAAAAAGTAAGAAAGTAGAAGCTGCCCGGGACAGTATGAGAACTCCAACCCGATCAATAACTTTCTGAGAACTGTACTACAAATAGAAGCTTCATGGGGCGACCAAGATGTGCTCAGACAGGAGCTGTGAACGCAGGACAGCCCATACACCTGAGGTACATTGGGCTACCAAAGCAAGACCCATAAAATGGGCTGTGCCTCCGTGGCCCTTCACAACTAGGAAGTCACAGCATTAGGAAGAAATGTCTACATTTTCACTCACTTATGGGTCTGTGAAAGATGTGGCGTCAGCAGAAGTTAAGATTTGGTTTGTAAGAAGAAACTCGGCAGGAAAACCACACTTGTTGGAAGTCTATTCCCCAGTGAACACAGGGAGCACATTTACCACCACGCAGCATTAGCTTCCATGGCAAAAGAGAGTTCCGGCACCAAATTCACTTATGATTATGATTTAGTACAGATAATTTGGGTTCTTGTCTAGTCTTGGTCATAAATATTTATTTTCAATAGATGGAATACAGAATCACATTTCATGTAATGATACTGCTGGATCCGATACACAAAAGCTCTACCAGTTGTTGCAACTGTCCTCAATTTCACAAGACACACAGCAGTGCCTGCTAACAATGGGAAGGCAGCTTCGCACCCTTATGCTTTGATTAAATAGCAATCATGTTATTTTGCTGGTTTGCTCACCATGCATCATACACATCTGTTATTTCAAAGAAAATTTATGTTTACACAAAGGCTCAAATAGGACTTGAAGGAGAAGGGGGGGGGGTATGGGTGCAAGATTTCTAAACTCATCGTATTTTAATTTCTGGAAAGACCAAATTCCCTTTTCAGTTAAATAAATTTTGTTTAAAAGCACGTGCACAAACACAAAACCCAAACAGTATTTCAGCTTTTTAAAATGCATGCAGTGAACTGAAATCAGAATAATTCTGGTATTTTAAAATTTTGCTTGTAATTAACAAAAAAGATCAATCAGCCTCACAGCGAATGGAAATGAAAATTAGCATCTTCAAATTGTTCATTAGCCCAGACTGGTAACAAATATTTTTGTGCTTTCTGCATTGGCCTCCATTTTCTTCTGGGCTCAGAGCAAGTTTTATAAATGTGTTGTGATCAACAAAATGTATCATTTTTGGTAAAAACCTGACATGATTCAGATGCCAGGTTTCTTTCTTGAGGTTCTTTTAATCTGCTCTCCAGGTCCTTATTTATGCTCTGCCTTAGATATATGTGCCTCTTAGCAAAAAGCAAAACTTCCTATCATGTCCTGCCTGGGTCACAAATATTAAATTCATTCCTTATCACAAACCATGCGTTAACTTAGGCATTTAAAATGTTTATGAAAAAGTGCTGTGAATTCCTTCTCTTTGTGCATCAGTCAAACTCCAAACCCACTGCATTTCTGTGGGTGTACAAGCAATTTAAACTTCAGCAATTTTCTGTTAGTCAGTATTACCTTTTATTTCTAAGTAGTGGGGAACTTAACCAAAAATTACGACGGGCAAACTTCAAAGGCTTTGGAGCTTGAGTTTGGTTTGGCTGTCGATTTACAGGCTGTTAAACACAGCCACAGAAGCAGTGTACTCCATTGCATAGAATCATAGAATGTTTTGGGTTGGAAGGGACCCCTAGAGGTCATCTAGTCCAACCCCCCCGCAGTGAGCAGGGACACCGCTAACCAGATCAGGTTCCTCCCAGCCCCGTCCAACCTGGCCTTGAATGTTTCCAGGCATGGGGCCTCCACTACGTCTCTGGGCAACCCGTTCCAGTGTTTCATCACCCTCATTGTAAAGAATTTCTTCCTTATATCTAGTCTAAAGCTACCCTGGTTTAGTTTAAAACCATTACCCCTTGTCCTGTCACAGCTGGCCCTACTAAAAAGATTTTCCCCATCCTTCCTATAGGCCCCCTTTAGCTATTGAAAGGCCGTAATCAGGTCTCCACGCAGCCTTCTCTTCTCCAGGCTGAACAAGCATAGACCAGTTTTTCTAAGCCTGCAGAACTGCAGAAACATGAGACCTGTTGCAGTGTCCCTGCCCTCGTACACCAGCCCATAGGAGGTCTGCAGAAGCCAAAGGTGGTTTCCCTGCTGCGTTCCTGCAGCCCAGCCAGTCTCACGCTAGCGTAGAGGACAACATCTGCCCACTGCAGAACACTACAGAAAACCGCGCTTCTGATTTCAGATTTTGATAGACACGTCTCTAAATGAGGCTGGAGCGACTGAGGGGTTTCTTTTCACTCCCCTCATTCCATTCACTTGCCCACAGTACTGACACGTGAAAATGGGGGGTTTTTTAATCTACAGAAGTGTCTCCCACGTTACCTGATTAAGAATGCTATAGCCCAGCAGGAGATTATCATCACTACCATCTTTCAATGAGGAACAAATGTTGTAATCAGGAAATTTACACTACTGTAAAATCTTAAAAGAACTGCAATAAGCTCCAGCTTTGTGGTGGGGCGTGTATGAAGATCTGATCGAGTTTGCAGATGCCCTTTTCAACACGCTGAATTTGAGCCAGGTACCCACAGCCAGCCACTAACAAAAATATAATAAACTGCCCATCTAAACTACTGGATAATGAAATTAAGTACCAAATTAAAATGAGAAGAAGGCTATAGCATAAAAGTAATGACTTGCATGATGTCTCTGGTGAAGTACAGCTGTTTGTCGGATGCTATCCGAGGTGGTCATTTTAAATGAGCTGGGGCTGGTCCGCCACTTACAGTTAGCCCTATGCAAAAGGAATTATCTTTTTTTTTTGTAGCTGAATTTTCAGCTTTAGTGCATCAGATCACCAGTTCCAACTCCCCAGCTATGATTTCTGGAAGGGGCAGGCAGACCCCACACATCGCTACCACATAATTTTCTGCAAAGAAAGAAGATCTGGAGCCACTGCATACTGTATTCCAATGAGGCATTAGTTAAAGATATCAGCTCACTTAATTCAGACCTTGGTTTCGTTCAGAAGATGGAAATTAAAATAAATGAGCTGACTGACAGGGAAGGTGAGCACGAGAGCAAGTTTGCCCACTAGAAATACCATTAAGGTTACTCTTAACTATCACGAATGGAGAGACGCTGAACCAGCCCACATAAATCCCCTCCAGCTGAACAAATCAGGAATGCATGTAAGAGAATTAAGAGCTTTTCATTCCTCTTTCTTTCAGGAAATGCTACAGCCCTGTTGTTAAAGAACTTTAATGGATAGGAAAAACCCCAACCTTCTCAGAGTTTAGAGAAGGAAGATTATAAAAAAAGTTTTCAGTGAATTCACAGGCTGCACACAAGCTGCAGGAAACAAGGCCTCAGCTTTCTGAAGAATTTTGATTTCATTTACAAATTATCAAGGAGGATTCTCTGAACCAAAAACCAGAACAGAGAGAATCTGAAAGAGCTCTGCTATCTTAAAACGCCTTACTGGAAGCTTTTTAAATGCTTCACAAAGTCATTTGCACAAACTTCCTGATTTAGGAAAAATGTGGTGGAACAAACTATAGGGATAGAATTATGATCCTGGAGAAACCAGTTGTAAAGAGGGATAAACAGAAGTAGCAAGACTCAGCTTTCGGTGACTGACAGGGACTTTTAAGAGCTTGACTCTTGACACAAGCACCTCAGCTAAATGCTTGCTCACAACGCTTCATCATAACCAGACTGATGACCAGAATTAGAAAGAAAACAATAGAAAACTTGCTTTTGGAGAAGTGCTCTTTAATGACATGCTGTTGGTATATTATCAGCTAAAGACCGAAAATCTGCGGGAGGTCTGAATGTTGTCCTAACTGAGGTAGTTACAGAGTACACCAAGACAGTAGGTCCAAAGCTTTCCATCAGGGTGCAACACTCCAGGGATATTTCCCAAGCTGACTTCCTGTGAGTTCCTTTAGCTTTATTGTGGAAAGCATTCCAAAGAGAAAACGTACTGTTTTACGCTTTGTGTTGGGAGTACTATGACTGGACCACTAGGATTAGATTCAAACCTAACATAAAAATGTCAACTGAAGTCACTGCAAGGTAGGAGCCCTTATGTTAGTACCATGCTGCCTTCCGGACAAGCAAGAAGGTAGAGGAGACTGTAATACACTGGGATTTCATTCACTGTCACTAACATAAATTCTTAAGTGGCCAAACTCCTTTATGCTTGACATCAGAGACGGACTAGGTGCTTGCTTTGATTATTCCATTTTGCAAGCCAAAGGCAAGTGGTCTTCCGGCAGCTTCCCACCGGAGCTTTATCATCTGTTACAGTTGCTTTCTTCATCTTGCTGTTTTACTCGATGCCATAATTATTTTCTCATTTCTAAATTCACTATTAATTTTAATTAAGCTCATCTACACTCATTAGTTTAGCTAATCTATCTTCACTTTTAAACACACACCCCCCCACACTCCCCAGTCTTCATTCTGATGTAGCGTTGGAGTGGAAAGTTTTATGCAGAGAGGCAGAAAGACCCACATATGTAATGAAATAAAAGGGCTTATAACTGCAGCTGGTTGGGGAGTTTTTAATTAAGCTTTTCCTAACCAAAAAAGCCAATTAGTTGGGATTGAAAGTTTTCAGAGACCTACATCCTGTTTAATAAAAATTTAATCTGAAGTTTTCTCTGGTGAAAAGTAGAGAATAATCACTAGCTAATACAAATCAAACTCAGAGGTCAAATCTCATCTACAACAGAGGAGGTAGTGAACATGCTGCATTTGATTATAAGAACAGCTCTCAATCCACAAATGCCATCCTCACAAGTCCCTCACCATGAAGCTGCTTCGGTGATGTCATTCTCATTAGAGAGCCCAGATTTCATTCAGCGCTATGCACAAATTTCAAATCACTGAATTTTTTCATGTAGCTAAAGTCTTGTTCTGAGTTATCCCTTGATTTTCGCCCATAGTTATATTTTTATGGAGGACTAAATGACAGAGTAGATAAAATGCATCGTTACTATTATTATTACTATTATTATTTTCTGGGATCTCCTGCTCACAGATTTTAAGTGATGCTTCAATGTGTGAGTAGGCCATAAAGTTTAGCAAGAAAGTTCTAACCTTGTCTGTGTCCTGCATGTAGAAACAAGTATTCTTGTTTAACTAACAACGTGATCAATACCAATTAACCACTTCACAAGCTGCTGAATCAGAGAATATTTCCATGGATTGCATCAGTCCATCGTTTACTCTTCTATTTTGCTACTTCAGCTTCTCCCCCAAGCCACAACAATTATTTTATGCTTGTGCTGTCCCTGACAGACTCTTCTATTTACAATATTCTGCAGAGAAACAACGAGTTGCCAAGGTGGACCACATTCACAGCATGTTATCATCCAATATCCTAACAGTTGCTGGTACCAGATGTTTCAGAAGATGATAAAGGACCCTACAGGAAGCAGATGTGAGACAATCTGCTCTCCCTAACTCACATACAGAGCTATATCCAGTCCACAAAGTTCATCTATATTCTCAGAGCTTGAAAAAATAATGCGTATTTCCAGTATCAGCACGTATTCATATGTAGCCTTGCCAGTCATATCCTGTGAGTAAGTCTTTTTGGTTTTTCCCTTTTCTCCTAGCTGTTTCCAATGTCCATCCCAGGAACTCACTTCACCTCCAAACATCTTTACAGATATTCAGAATATGCAAATATCAAAACAGGTTTAAGAAGCTTTGAAGTGTTCTCTTTCACTATGTATGTACCATTAGCAAAGATAAGAGATTGCGCAAAATGAAAGTTACTGTGTTATTTAGTAAAGCAAGGTAGAGACAAATTGGTATGAATGTTTTCATTACTATAAGGGAAGTAATGTCTGTAATCTTGGACTAATATGTCATCTTCAGGTCTTACCCCTCTGGGCGAATCAATGAAGCTGCATGAAATAAACATTTTCCTAAATGTTACTATTTACGGTGATTCCATGTTTCACTTTCTATGGCCTCCACTTACTGTGGACTTAAAAAAATTCTCTAGGAAACGTTACAATTAGAATTCAACATCACCTATTCTCTTTTGGGAAGGAGGAAATATGTGGATTGCATCTGAATACCCCGAAGGCCTCACATACTCATGTATTCAATTTTATGAACAGAGGATAATGAGACAAAATATAATCTACTTATTTTTACAGCCTGTTCTAGGTCTTCTATATTTTCAAGTTCATCATACGCTTTTTTTCCCCCCCCAAACATCATTTGGAAGAGACCCAAGACTGCTTGAACGTGAGTTCCAGCACAGACATTTGGTTGAGAGACAATTTAGATGTGTTTTGGTGATATAGAAAATGCCCTTGTATTTGTGCATCTTTGAATTATGTTACAGATGTTGGTACAATAGTATCCTCAAGCTTTAAAATGATTACCCACTTACACAGACTCACGAACACAGAAAAAGAAAAATATGGCAGTCAGCTTTTTCTGGCCCCCAAATCCATCTCTCTGATGTAGATTTACATTTATGTGCAGAGACCCTCGGAACTGGCCAAGAAGGGCGGAGTGAGCAGAGGGTGCATCATGAACACTGGGAGAAATGTCAGCCTTTCAACCTAAGAGCATATTCTGTTGTCATGACAACATGATGTAAAGTGTTTTCTTAAAGAAAAAGATTGCAATGTAAATGGAAAAGAAAAAGTCAGTTAATAGAGCAAATTCAGATGATGTGTTTTATGAGGTTGTGACATGGATTAAAACACAACATCTATTACCATAAACAGTTTTTTTTTTTATCACATACAGAACAAAATGACAGAAATTACATTCTATAAAAATCTCATTTGTCATTAAAAATGAAGTTTAGAAGCTACACTTTTTTTAAAAAAAAACAACATTTCAAATTAATTCACATTTTCTGCCAGAAAACACATGATGATTTGCTCCCTCATTTTCTATGTAAACTACTGACTTAAAGTAGCTTGATATTTCATGCAACACCAAGTATCCGTTAAGTGCTGTAGAAACTCTTAACGTGCCACTGGCCTCCAACCCTATAATTGCAGTGGTCAAAGGGTAGAGAAAGGGAATATCATTATCCCATTTCAAAGTAGGAGCAGAGGCACAGGGCATGTGAAGCCAGAGGCCCAAAAACCACAAGAAAAGCTTCCAACCGTGTTGGGAATTACATCAAGATTGCTGTAGCCCAGTTATGTAGTTTACAATGTCATTCTCATCTGCTCACGCAAAGAGAGAAATTGGTGACTATTTTCCTTCAAACATTTACTGAGGTTTACAGTTATTAAAGCTTTCATCGTTTAGCCTTGCCTAAAATGTTAAAATTTTTGTCATTGCTTGGAAGTGTGACCCATGCCTCGGGGCGTGCACTGAACAGAACAGCAGCGACAGAAATACCAAGGCGGCCCTTGCGGCCCTTGCTCAGTGGCCATTAAAATGAATAGATTACATCTCCTGCAGTGGCAAGAGAGAATGTACTTTAATGTCAGTCTGAGTGACCTTGTATCACTTAGATGGAGCTGGAGAATTTTTCCCTGCACCCTGCACCTCCACAATAAAGACAGATATTAAAAAAAAAAAAAAAAAAAAGGCAAAAAATTTTGAGAAAAGTCTCAAGCAGGCTTTCTTTTCTCCTTTGCCAGTACAGTCTGCTGTACACAAAAAGCTAAAGTATTTAAGAACCAATGAATTAAAAACTTGAATTTCAAATTTTACTTGATAGCTCCCAAACCAGATGGTTCTTCAAGAATAAATAGAAAAATACACCCCTAACCTGCCTGCTAAAGAAAAAGATCTCAGCAACCAAAGATTCATCTTGCCTACACCTGACCACTTGAAATATGTGTCCTGGCATTTGTGTTACAATGATTTATTTGGTAGTTTCTGGGAGTCAGCAGATAACAGGGTCCCACAAGGGTGGGCACCACCCAGGCACAGGCAAGGAGATGCTACCTGCCCCTTGGGAACACAAGGAGAGCAAGGCAGAGGAAAGCAGCAGGCCATGAAAGCTGGTGTTGGCTTGCAAACGCCATGCTGGTGTCACTGTGTTACACCCTTTCTGGTGTGATTTTGTTAAAAGGGAACCTGGAGAAGCAGGAACGTCAGAGAAGGAAGGACCATGTTGATGTGCAGAAAGCCATTTGGGACCACTGCCGTGTGACACACACCAAGTTGTGGGACACACTGAGCACTGCCTGTTGACAATGGCTCTGCACTGGGATTTGAGGGGGTCCAGCATCCTACAGGATCGGATCAAACCTCAACGCTTTAAATAAGCTGCAGCATCCTAGCTGCATCTGAAGTCCCCTAGAGAAGGAGGGCTGAATTCAGTTCTGTTTAAAATGGGCAATAAGAGCGATTTACTGGAAAGGTACATTCCGAGTAGATACTACAGCAATTCTGATATAAAAGATTACTTGTCTTGTTAAAAGTTTACAAGCTATTTTTCATCTCAATGCTCGGTTCCCTGCAATGTCAGGCTCTGGAAAGCTGTGAACTCCCAGGTAATGAAACAACTCAGTTTGTGCTAAGAAAAGTATCTTGTACACAGAATTATGGCTTTGCAGTTGCTTCTAGAAGGTGGTGATCATGGTCTCCTTGCCTCTTTCAAAAATATGTCTGTGAGCTCTGTATTATATGAGATATGAAAAAAGTGGGATGTTAAGACTCCTGTGAGGCACCTTTCCCTCCCTCTGCAGTGAAGGGAGCTGCTAGCGAAGCACAGCAGGATTGCCACCCACCCTGGAGCTCTGAAAAGACAGCATGGACTTAGAGAAGCTTCCTAGATGTGCAGCAGAGGAAGTTTGCATGGAAGCTGCCAGCATGTCAGATGTGGCTTGTTCTAGACACGTCAATCTGGAAACCTTCCTAGCTGATACCTTCACTGAAGGGCCAGAATAACA
Organism: Egretta garzetta; assembly: GCF_000687185.1. Lineage (NCBI taxonomy): Eukaryota > Metazoa > Chordata > Aves > Pelecaniformes > Ardeidae > Egretta > Egretta garzetta. The sequence goes on along the minus strand of NW_009259312.1, from coordinate 3,354,534 downwards.
CCGCATTAGCTCTGGCAATGCTAAGGCTTCTCTAATAAGCACAAAGACTGCTGTGCACCATGGCCTCTGTACTACAAGAAAGAAAATCACAGGTAACTTCTTATTCTTCTGCTGTCACCCATATGACCTTAAACCCAGTTCCAATTTTGTCCTCCAATTCTCTTCCTGAGTGAAAAGGGCCATATGTAACTTCCTTCTGCCCTTTGGTTACCTCATGTTATGAGGATTGTAAGCTCCATCAAGTGGAAATACTGCTTCATCCATGCTTGTACAGCACCTAGCACAAAGGAACTCTCGGGGGCACCTGGTGTCTCTAAGGGTTACTGGACTATAATAATAAATGTGTGAAATGTGCTTCCCACACACTACTGAGACTAACAAAAGTATTTTAAGAAATCCCCAAAAATTCTTAGTCAATGACACATTCCTCATGTGAATTTGGAATCTTATCTGATATATAAGATGCTTGAAAAGGAAGTTTTAATGCTACTTCCTCTTCGGAGTATTGCAGAGAGAACATAATTCAGGGAACATTGCTGGGGCCTGCCCATGTTTTCTGACCTAAAGACAAGACTGCAGAGTAAGAACCTGCTCCTCCATCTGGTGTATACACTAATAGTCCTCCCCAAAAGAGCAATTCGGTTAACTGAACTGATCCCCATACCGTTGTTGCGATGGTGGGCCTCTATGGGTTGTCCTCTAGATCACATGGAAGACAGCCTGGCTTTCAGATGCAAGCATGAAGTTAGATCAAACCAGCAGGAAGAAAACGACATCTTTGTATTTATAAATCCAGCCAATTTGATCAGGACTTGCTGAGAAACAACCCCATAACACCATTTCAGAAAGGAAAATAAAAAGAAAACACAGATTCGCTGTTCTATTCACTAGAGATTTGAACTTCTAAGAGCATAAGTGTGAGAAAAAAAAGAGAGAACACAAAGTAGACTCAGAATTATCATCTTATCTCTATGGTCACACCTGTGGCTTTGCTGACACAAGGCTACATGACAAGAGATTATCAAAGTTGGAGCTAACCTTCATATCTTTGTAACACGAAGTGAATGTCAAAGCCAGCATCACAGGCACAAAACATCTTATTTGCTCCATTAACTGCATCAGTAACATTTTTTCAACATGTGTCTCTGAAATACATCTGGTGAGAAGGAAGACTGCTCATTGGAACAAGTAAAGCAGCACAGAGATGCTTTGCTAGAAAGAAAGAACTTGAGTTATGTCATTGAGATCAATGGAAATTCAGGGGAAAGCCTGAATAAGAAGTCTGGGATTTGACCCTAAATCAGCTTACACAATTTTCCACAAATTGAGTCCTTACAACCTGGTGGAAGCTCTAATTATGTTGTCATAAAAATCTCAGCACTGTTGAAATCTTATTTCTGAAGGCTCCCAAAGAGGCATCTATAAAGGACTTCGTTCCCATTTTGTTCTGATAATGGACAATATATGAGGTTTCAGATTAGGGAGAGCAATGTGGGACATGCCACCTCCATCACCTCTCTGACTAGGAAGCCAGTAAACAATTGGCTGGCTTTTATTAAGTCATATTAAGGGCCAAAGTCTCAAGTTCTGAGTCTTCATTTAGACAAGGTTCCCACAGAAAAGGACAATTAAAGGTTGTATTTCATACAATGCTAAAAAGACTCCTCTCTCCAGAGATGAAACACGGTTTTAAATGCCTTAATTCATGAGATGACATAAGTAGGTGTCTAAAGGCAGCTGTCACAAACATCAGACTTTCTTCCATCTTGTGTACCAGCAACACACAGAACTTCAGGAAGACAGTGCAGAAAATTTCAGGGAGGCAGGAAAAAATTTTCACTAGTTTGCCGAGAACAGATGTTTTACAGAAATAGTTCAGCTTCAGCAAACTTCTGCCAAAGCACTGGGAATTTCCATCAGAAACTCACCAATTTCCTGGCAGCTCACTTGATTCCTTTTGGCAAGACTGGCCTCTACGGCTGGGGACAGCCCATGCCCACAGACCCCACCTGAGTAACAGCTTCCAATTCATGGCCTCCAGCTGCCACCCAGCTGGCTGGGCGCGTTGAGGTTTGCAGTAACTCGGGGTCCTGCAAGGAGGCCCAGAGGGCAAAATGGGGAGGCACCTAGGAGTCAGGGCAGCGGGCTACTATGCTTCAGTTATGAAAAGATTGAAAAAGGATAACAGTTGTGTTCCCAGTTCAAACATATCGAAGTGCTCAACCTTCCACTGAAATGGAAATTCTCACTTGAACAGATCTGTTCAAAGCCTGCTGGTGTAACAACTCAGATCTCTAACATTTAAACTATCAGGAAATATAATGGTTGGACTTGATGATCTTAAAGGTCTTTTTCAACCTAACCGATTCTATGATTCCATGAAATCTTTATTATTTGTACTATCCACTGTGGCATCAAAAAGCTTGTTTAGAGCAACACAGCATAAAAGTAAAAAACATACAGGAGAGGTAACACCCGATAGGTGGGTAACGCCCCAAAAAGCTGGCATTACAGACGCCAGGAAATAATTCCTTTCCAAGCTTTGCTTTAGTTTGTGAAAAACATTACTATTCAAATGAAATATCTTAAGACTTTCTTGCTTTTTTTTTTTTTAAACATGCATTTCTGTCCTGATCTACCCAAGAAATTCCCTTAGAATTACAACCAAACAGACTTTCATTTCAGATGTGTTTTAAGGAAATGATATCAGACAGAAGAATTGTCTGCTATGGAGCAGGTAATCAGTATTCATTGCCAGCTGAAAGGTGTCGGCTAGGCTGACATGTTGACAATGCTGTATTTCCACACATCTAGTTTTAATTCCAAAGCACAGATCGGTAATGTAAACCCATAGATTCCTAAGGCTGCACTCTCACTCAAAACTGGCTATATTTGGTCAGAATACATTTCTCTCTTGTCCAACATCTTCAGATGCCTAACAAAAACCACAGGAATTTAACAAACCAGAGCTTTTTTGGTCTATTCTTCCACTGGCGTGGTTTCCTGACCAGAGGCAGTATCACAGAATGCTTTGTTACAGCAGAGCCTGGGTGCAGAGTACACCTGTAATTTGGGCTTACATTGCTATTGCAAACATGAACTCCACACGCAGTGGGAGCAGAGCCCGGCTGTTTGCCCTGAAGCTTACAATACATAGACAGTATTTAGTGAAACAAGTTTATATAAATAAGCACAACAAGTCATCCATTCACTTTAACGTTAAACATTTGCATAATAGTCTCCCTATTTTGGCTCACATGCAGTGGATGATGAAAGTACAATAGCAGGGCAGGGAACAAGCAGGAGTTGGAAGTTTTAAAGGAAAAATCAAATGCTACATTTTGCTTTGACCAAGATCTTATATATACACACCATTTATCTAACATAAATACTAATATACTAATACTAATGTATTTTAAAGACAAATCACTGAGAGAAAGAGCACCACATAGCCAGCCAAGAAGCAGGCACAGGATAAGTCTTACACCTTAATTACATGGAGGAGAGTGCTAGGGGAAGAACAGCTTACTGGGAGGAAAAATGAACACAGAACAAATAAGCAAGAAGCAAGTTTTAAAGATATATCATGGGGACTGCAGTATTTAAACACAAAAGAAATCACAGAATGCCGCGACTCATTTCCAGTAATTCAGCCTGCCTGCCCCAGCACCGTCTGCTCCCAGGCAAAGGGCGAGTGTCATCCCCCCCTGCCCCAGTTACTCCCAGCTACACACAGCACCATGGGTGCTGGAAATGTGTGGTGCCAACCATCCTGCCAGGCAGGACCGGGGTGTCTCCAAGGGCTACAGCCTCTCCCAGCATAGAGAAGGGCTGGGCATTGGCTTCCTTCACTATCCATAACTCTATCTCATCCACCTTCCTCCTGAATAACCAAGCTGCCACTTGGGCATGCCACATGCACGTACTTGTACCTGATGATGTGCTCTCTAGAACAAAAAACCTGCTTATCCTTTAAGTGCTACCATTTCACAATGTGCCAACATACTTTATTTTTGGTAATAGTCCTTCACCTAACACAATAAGACAAGTGTACTCACCCGGTCCCTAGATACTGTTTAAATAGCATTCCTAGCAACAAGCATCCTTTGCTGGCAATGCAGAGAAGCGCTACCTGCTCACCATACTCCTCCCAGTTCAGCTGACAGGCTCACAAGGGTGCTGTGCACAGCGTCCCGCTCACTGCACCGGCACCACTGGCAGGATGGGAGGCAGAAGTGAAAAAACCTCCTCTGCTACCTTGGGATGCACTGAGGAGAGAAAGGCCAGCACCTTTGGCAGGTTATCGATGCAGCAGGCATTTTCCCTCCTCACTTAATACCTGATCGTGACGCCCATTCAGCCCCCAATCACTATTTCCAGACTCCCTCCTCTTCCCCCAGCAGATTTCTCTTGCCCGTGTAGCTGTTAAGACAGGGGTTTGCCCTTTTTATTACAGTTCAGTTCAAAATAAACATGAAACTCCCTGGTACGTTTGACTTGTGATCAGCAATTTGTTTCATGTGACAAGACTGCTGCTCCCAGGCAGTCTCATTATCTACAGCAGAGATCAATGCAATATTCTACTTACCTGTGATAAGCTGCGTCTTCAGGCCATAACAAAACCTATCTTATAAGGGATTTCTCGATGTTGTCTATATATCTAGCAGGTATAGACTTCACATAAAATTAAAGTAGCCTCTATACTTCAACAATAAACCTAATACACAGTTGTATACACATAATGCCATCATAGATTTCATATCATTTATGGATTGCTCTTTCAGCTTTTTTTTTTTATTTTAGTAGCGATAACGTGCTTAGCTATGTCCTGTATTTGCCCGATGCACGTAGCTCTAGCTGCACCATCAGATCTAACACAGTTCAATTTTCCCATCCTGTACGGATAAAACCTTAGCGACCGAACTGCTGAAGTGCTCTCAGAACAGGTTTCCACAGTTAACATACGTTCTTCAGCATTCAGGAATGGAGGTACTCAAAAGAAGGAAATTACACATTCTCTTTCCTTCCTTTTGAAAGAAAATTCTCCACTTCAAATGTTAAATTGCTCATTTTTTTCAGTGAAAATGTCAGTGGAAAACTTTGCATGCACTTGCACAGGTGGAGTCAGAGAAGGCGGGGGACTGAGAGTTGGCCAAGCCTCCAAACTCTGTTAATTCTGGCAGATTCTAATCCTGGAAGGACTGGACTGAAACCCACAAGCAGTTAAGCAGATGAGGAGAGCAAGTGGACATCAGAAGGCTGAATCTGGGGAAGACTCAGCCCTGGGACGCGTGCGGTCCCTCTGTAACAGACAAGGTACCTGTTGGCCGCGGCAGAGGGCATGCAAAAGCTCTTTTCTAGGGGGAATAAAATCCCCAAACAACTTAGAGACGAAAAATACACCAGTTAAATAAGCTAGGTCTTATTTATACATCTATACAGCAAAGCAGCTTGGAAAACATGTTGCTTTTGTCTGGTAATTAAGAAAAGTAGTTTTTACGACTCCGGCGGATTATCGGAGAATGTAAGGCCAGACCTTTTAAATGTCAGCGTTGTACCACCCCCTCCCACATTTTAACAAAGTCACAGTGTAAAAAGGACTAATTAGTATGTTATGAAAAGGCACACATCCAAAGATGATATTTGATGCATTTCTGTACCGGAACCTGAAATTAATTACTTTGTGCTGAAGTTCAGGTAGGTGTATTGAAAATAAAAGGCTTGATTAACCAGCCTGCTTGCGAGTTCTTTAGGGGTCACTAGTAACATTGGGTTTTTTTATTTTGATTGACATTTCACTTTCTCTTAAGTGCATTGTAATTTTGCTCTAAGGAAAAACGAACTATACGGAATGTTTTATTTAAAATCTTCAAAGTATTTTCTAATTCTTTCCCCTTCACAACACATCTCTTGTACTGCAAGCCTTTTTATAACACGGAAATTAAAAACAGTAAAGATATAAGAGCATTTATAATGCATCACTTAGGTAATATGTTTAATTAATGTGAACAAATTCATCGTTTTATTCTGGTTATCAAGATGGTTTAAGCAACATAAGGCTTTCGTCAAGCACAAAATTGGTGCTGTGGCCTACAGAGCTCTGTTAGAAACTCACTTTGGATGCTTTTTTGCACCACAAGTTACCCTACATGTTTATTTTCGTCCATGTGTGCTGCTTTATACATACACTTAGCAGAAAGATGAAGTTGTAACTGGTATCACAAGAGCGTATGCATACTTCTCAAATTATTCGGATGGAAATGACCAACTGTGCTTTAAAAAGGAAAATAGCATTGCCAGAATTTCTAATGTGAAGAAAGTAAAGTTAAATTGAACAATTTCCTATCTCACCTTATCCCAATAACTTGTCCTGGTCTTCTGAAATATTCACAAAAGAATAATTATTGCCATTTATGGTCAAAATAAAATGCTGTTAATGACACATGATTTTATAGCAGTTCCTAATATGTTCCCTTAGCAATTGCCCATTTATTTGACTTGTACTTGGCTTCAGCTTATTATCGCCCTCAGTTACCAGAAGGGCCCATTTAAAGAGAAAAAATATGTCATTAGGATCAAGATTAATCACAGAAACATTGATTTTTAGAATAAACAGAGGAAAACATTTTTGGTTGAAAATGCATTATCTAACCCTACGTCTGAACAGCCTGAGATCATGTTTATCCAAATCAACATTGGATATGGAACCACATTTATTAAACAGATTTCACAGGGAGCTCATGATAATCCTGCCCTGACTCTCTCCGCAGCTGGATTCCCAAGCTGCCGGCCAGCAGGGAAGTAGCTTTTGTAGAGATTATCTGTCGGTACGAAAATGATGTTTAACTCACAGCAAGACATTCAGACATTACAGTGCTCTGACTGTAGCAGACACCAAAGAATGACAGCTTCCTTCAGCCCTTTGCCTTGTAATTCTGTTCTTTTAATTTTTAACACTTTAATGGTAGCCCAGTGCTAACCTTACTGGGAAGCTGCACCAGTTGCCCACCAAGGTGGTGCCTGGGATCATGCGCTAGGATGCAGCTGTAGTAACAGGACCAAGCAAAAAGGAACGTGAGGCAAACACACAGTGATATTCTCTTTGCTTTAAGCTTTTTTGTTTGAATTAAAGCTAAACATCCTCCCCCTCCCAACAGAAAGTCCTACTTGAAACTTTAAAACCCTTGAGTGTTGCTGGGCTTGTCTGTACTGCAGTCCTCAAGCCTTGAAACCTTAGAAAGATTTCTTGGCATTATAAATAGGAAAGATATTACACTACTAGAAACTCGACCTAGCTAAACTTTTTCAGTTACTTCCTCTGAGTGTGGTCTTAGTGCAAATTGGTTTTTTGCTGTTAAAGGAACAGGGAAATGTAAACTCCACGTATTTCCTCATGATAGTTTAATTGTAGCATTTGTGCATTAATTCCCAGAAAAATAATCTGCAGTTAAATGTGACTGTGTAAAAAAAAAAACTTGTACTGGACACATTATTATAAACCAGGACATTAATATTTTCCTTTTGACATTTTGCTCAGTGTTTCCTTCCATTAGAAACAGACAACATTCAGGATGATCCTGATGTTCTGCATTAAAAACAGAAAGCATCCTCAAACTCTTCACCGGTGGATGGTTTGTAACCAACAGCTAACACAGATGCATGAATGATGCAGGGACTATCATGAAATCCCACCCTGTGTCCTATATTCTCAGAAGCAATGTATGTCTATGGTTGGGTCACTCTCAGAATACACCGATGATTCCTCCTGCATAGGATAAGCTTAGAAGAGAGAACCTTTCTTGTTTAAACAGGCAAGCCATATAGTAACACCATCCTTCTTTCTCTTACTTCTCTTATAGAATGATCAGGCAGGCAAGACTGGATTTTCTTCAGGGTAATCCCCACAGCATGACTTTGCTTATATATAGTTCTAAGAGTAATATACGCTCCTCACTCATGTGAGTGATTTCAGCAAGGCTCACTTCATCATCATTGCCCAACAACTCAGTAAGACACAGCAAGTAACAAACCCCATCAATTTTCAGTATCATGCAGGTTCACTCCAGCATCCCTTCCTAATTTTTAATACACCCTACCCTTGAGCATAGCTATTTGCTATTGCAGGTGAGGCTGCACAAGCATATGGTAAGTGGAGGCCCAGTGAGCTGGAACGTCCTGTTTCAGCTGATACTCTGCAGAACTGTTTGGCTGTGGGAGCTCAGCAATATATTTTGATAGGCTTGACTATGCACCTATAGATCTAGTTTGCTTCCCACTCGGATATTGTTCATGCTTCAGTTATCATGCACAAAATTAGTGATAAGCAGTATTAAGCAGAGCACTCTGTATTGCAGTTCTGCCCAAGAGGGCTGATAAGGGATCCCAGTCTCTTTATGCTTTTTGCCTTTACAGGGAGTTGAGTGACTGCTTCCCCGGGAAGCAGAAGCAGATCAGTATTCTGAGCTTTATGCTAATGCAATGTCTGTCACATCCCTCTTGCACCTTCACCGGGAGCTTTAAAAGTCTTGCTGGAAGCACTAAACTGGAAGACCTTTCTGCTAGTGCTTTTTCAATGAGGACGCTACGATGCAGAAATAAGTAGTAAGGATTTTTTAGCAGCTTGCCATGCATAAAAAATGCATGAACTTCAGAACATGACCGCTGATAGCAATTAGCATGTATTTATAATACATCTACGAGTAACTGCATTCTTACCTGGTTATTGCAGGATACATAAATAACCTTTCAGCTTGATGTGCTACAAGCCCACAGATCTCTTAACTTAATGCATGCTCATTAAGAACAGTAAGAATCACATACAGCTATCCTATCTTTTCTAGCACATGGTTTAGAATACTGCTCAGGAGCCTGCATCCTGGCTTTTCTGCCCTTGTCCCATTCTCTCAGAAGCAGATTTGCCTAGAAAAGTCTTAATAAGCTATCTCCCATACTGTTTGAATATGTTATTTGCAGGCTTGGTGTTCTTTCCCCTTCAAATTTAATTCACGTGGACGGATACTTTCTTTAAAACATCTGCAGGTTATACTGGTCCTCACACTGTCCACCCTATCATGCTGGTGCCACCCTACGACCATTACTACACAAGCCCTTTGCCTGTAAACAAGCTGCCCTTTTGTTCCTTCCAGATGATTCAAAATCACATTAATAACACTCTGAATCAAACAGTATGCCCAAAGAACTGCAACAAGACATGGATCCCTTGTCCCTTTGGCAATAAAAGTATACAAAATAATCCCAAAATTCACCAAGAGCTATAGCAGGTGACAAAGGTTTTCTTGAGTGTTGTCCTTCCACCTTGCACCTTTGACATTCTTGTACATTTTGCCTTAGGGACAACATTCCAAAGTTTCATGCATTTTCTTCTGTCATTCCTTAGTATTTTACTCTCCAGTTCCGGATTTACCAGGGCTAAAACTTTTTAGCTGGAAGGATTTGCTGTAAAATTACTGGGCATTTCAGAGGGGAAAATCAAATGCATGTTCAGATAAGGGACTGACGATAAGGAACCAAAGATAAGGAACCACAGGAGAACAACACTATTAGTATCACTATGGCATAGATATATTTTTTAAAAATAAGGAGGGTATCTGATTAAGATCGATAAGGTGAAAGAATCTTTGTTACCTACACTTCAGCCTACAGCATGACCTAGGAAACCACTTCCCACAATGCCAAAGGAGCTCATTTTCCAAGCCCTTACCCTCATCAAACCTGTAACATCAAATGGAAGCACTTCCAACGGTTGCTTTACATTAGAACACATCTGCCCTGTTGCAAACGAACACAGAGCACCAATCACTTTTGTGCACACCTCTATCTATCCAGCACATTATGAACTGTTGAATTCATTTGGGATGTAGAATGAGAGCCTCAGCAGATGCAAGTACGCTGACTTACCGTAAATGAAGATCTAGTTCCTGCTAGGAGATGAAAACTATCTAAATCATTCAAGTGTACTCGCTAAGTCTCATAAAAATATTCTGAGTCATCTGACTGATAAACTATGTTAATTTAGCCTGATTGTTCTATTTAATCTTAACGATTGCCTGGAAACCTTGGAGGATATTTTGTTTGGCATCAGGAGAACAGCATACTCACATGAACGCCAGTTGCCTGTGTGGTTGGTTGGCCTGTCTCAGAGCCTCAGGAATCCACGTCAGCGCCACTGAATTATCCTGAACTCCTGTACAAGGAAAAACAGACAAAACATTCACATGTTGGATTTACCTACTTCAACTTTATTTTCCTTGATAGTCTCCTGAGTATTTTAGATAAGACAGGGTTGTAGGTGGGCTATTAGAACAATATGCTTTAAACTAAGAACCAGTAGTATAAAATGAACTACCACCACTCAAATCTGCCAAACAGCTTAACAACAAAAAAAAATTTTATGAAAAAAATTGTTGTAAGGGTCAGTATTATTTGTATAACGTTTTCTTTAAGCTTTGGCCACCTTGTAAGCAAGCATCCTCTAATTTTCATCTGGATTAGCACCGGTCCCCCAGTGAGAGAACTGCACAGTCCCTTATCTGAAATTGCGAGAAACCCAAGAGCACCGAGCTCTGGGGACTTGCAGTCTATTGCCTTGTAAAGGCCTCTGGGGTTTCTCAAAAAAGATTTTAATGGGATCCAACAAGAACAACTTTGATTATCCCATGCCGTTTCAAAGATGAAGCAACCAAACCACAGAGACCATGAATCTGAAAGGCAGCTGACAAATCTAGAAGAGAAGTAGAATTTGCTGAGATTCAGAAGGAAGATTTATATGTCAGATGACTGACTGTATTTCAGAAGCTGTCATTTCTAGGAACGTCAGTTGGAGATATTATTATTTATTACTACCTATACGGAGCCCCATACATATTACAATGTATGTGTAGACATCAAAGGCAGCAGCAAAAAAAGACAGAAAGAAGGGAAGTAGGAGGGAAAGGAGAGGAGTTTCATGTATATAAATAAGGTGTTTTCTTAAGACTTAATTTCAATACATATTGCCTTTGAAGGTTTGGGTTTACTTCTCCATCTCAGTTCACAAGTTAATTAATTTTGCTCATAAGTTTCTATGTATTATTCTTGGGAATGTATTTTATTTCGGAGGGTAAGAGTCGTGCTATCCTGAAGCAATTACTAACTGAATTTGCACTAAACTTGTTACAAATAAATTCTGGAGTTGTTCTTGAGGGCCTTCCAGGAACCCTGCTATCCCAAATTTCCTTCCATCAGTACAGCCTGTTGCTCAGAGCCTCTCAAGAACACCCAAGGTTTCTTTCTTCCTCAGAGAAACAATTGTATACATTATTGAACATGCCACAGCAGAAATATTACATTGTTTTGTTACCACACAGCTTAATGGCATTCAAAGATAATGTTATAAACACATCATAAATATCAATCCTGAAAAGACATTAAAAATTCAAAGAATACTAAATTGCCCCATGTAGGTGATCTAACGTGATTATAAATTGATAACCATGAAGACAGCTGAAATTGAAAAGTTCTGAACAGGTAATTTAAACGTCTGAGAACTTTTGTAAAACACTAGGAGAACAGACATGGTCTCTAATGTCACCATCTTACCTCATCTTTGCTGAGTGCTAGTACATGGTTTTACCCCCAAAAATATATCCAGAAGATTTCAGAGAGAATTACTTCTCTGCAGCCCTAGCTTTGTTTCTCTGATCATTCAGCTCTTTTGTAAACTCTGTAAAAAACACTCCATTCTCAGTTTATACTGGACCTCTAAAAACGAGAAAATGGTTTCCTGGGCTAGAGAAAACTCAAAACTATCTAGCTTCTGCTTCCTCAGTAATTCCACGTGCTGGCGCTTGCTACAGTTTTAATTTTGTCTCAAGTCTTGAATATGCCAGTTCCTTGTTGAGGGAGTAATCACGCAATCAAAAAAAGGGACTCTCTCATTGATGTCTCGTGAGAAAGTTGCAGCTAGAAAGCAGTAATGGTGACCTTTTCATTATGGGTTGGGGGGGGGGGTGTTGGCAGATGGGTGTGAGGATGACACTTAGGGCAGTGCTCCCCCTTGCATCCCTCTCCCACCCCCACCACAGACAGATCTGGTTTTCAACTGACTCCCCATTTTGCAGCTGAGGTGAGCAGGTAATAAAGCCATTAGTAGGAGCACAAGCAAAGAGCTTTGATTTTGAGGTAGTTCTACATACACAAAGGCAAACGTGAGAACTGAATACAGCGGGAACTTTATCACGTATTTGTTGAAAACAGTGCATGTTACACTAAATAAATGGCACACAGACTGTTGGGTCCTCATAATTACTTGCCACTCATTGAGCTTTAAGATCCAAACCACACAACAAACTTCAAGTATTGCTCACAGGATTGTGCCCAGTGTTCCTTAGAGAGGGTAAAAATTCATATCCGTTTCTTCCATGGTGACTAAGATGCATTTTTCTTACTGTAACAGCTTTCAAATTCAGATGTAATTTTGGCCAGTTTCTAGCAGAATGTCCTTGGTGAGCAAGGCATTCACACCCACATTTTAAATCCTGGTAAGGATTTACCAGTGTGCAATCCATTGATTTTAGCAGATTATGGGGTGTTTCCTATCAATACTGTGACAAACCTTACGTATCCATGGGACACTGACATACAACATGGAGGCACGTGTGGGTTTAGCAGTAGTACTGTTGTACCTGTATCAGTCTAAGACACAAGCAAGGCAAGGCTCAAAGGAAGAGGTAGTTACTGTTATTAGGTGATACAACTGAGGGGAAAAAAAAAAGATAAGCTTTCAGGTACATAAGGTATTCTTCAGGTCTCTTCTTCAGAGACACTGATTCCAAGAAGCCTTGTGCAAACCTTATTTCTAACCGTAACAGTTAGCTAAGTTAAATACATGGCCTTATCTCAACTAACTCTGCTTTGCAAGTTGCTTTCAGCTTTAAAAATGTGATCTCTCTCTTCTGCAGTACCAAAATATTTAGCACAGGGACAGATTATTAGTTTGTGTGCTGCCTAATAAATCATGCTAAACTAACTGGATTAATGTCTTCTGGTAATATTCATTGGCCACGATGCCTTGTTATCCTGAAGACTGTGTGCTGAAAACAGCAACCGAAGAATTACAACGTTGTAGATCTACTACTCCCCTGCTGTAAATACCTAACCAGTGCACAAGGCAGAAAACAACTGGGCAAGTGAAGGCAATCCCATCTGGCTTTACTTGACTCTGTAACAGCAGTAGTTATGATCAATGGTGATTATGAAGTATAAATAGAACGAAGATTTCTTATGAATGAATAAAAATCTGTAGCCATTAAATTAACTAATGCACCCATTTTGTTAGTCCTTGCTAGTCATCACCAAAAAGGAAATCTCACCCTTCCAAAAATCTAAACCCTGTGCATTTCCAGCTACATCACCATGCTTTGAAATATTTTTAATTGAAAGTAACTGATAGAATATAATGCAGAATTTATCTCGGTGCAGGTGACACAAGGCACATAGCGGAATGCTTTAACAAATGTTTTATTTAAAGACAGACTTGAAAAGTCTGTGGGAGTAATTGCCAGTTTGTCAGCTGAATCACTTTATCCTTTTGGAAGAGCTTTTTGTCATTATATTAGATTATTCCCAATGTCAGCGCAGGCCAATTTATAGGATAAATGCACCTCAGTGTCACTGAATCCCTTTAATGAATATTAAAGTATTATTTGGAGGCTTGTTTTTACAAAACTGTTATCCTTTGTATTTTGATGGGCATGCTATTAAATGACATATGCACTGAAGAACTTCTGTTTCTACAAAAAAAAAAAAGAACAAAGATCTCTTTTTCTAATTCACCCTTCTTTCCATACCTAAAAAAAAAAAGTCTATTCATTAACTTCTTAGTATGTGAAAATATTTAAGCATAGTCTAGCAAAGTCTTAATCCTGCATGAGAATTTTCATTTATCTTAATGGGATTGTCTGAACGGAACAGCCGGCAGAACTGGACTTTGTGCTCAGTGTGCCACATTTACACAGCAGATACCACACCAGTACATTGCCAAAAAGCAGGCTATATGAACAGCATTTCTAATCACTATAAATCAATCCAGCGCACTCTGATATTTTTAAAATGCTTACGTTCCCTTGAAAAAGAAAGACATTCTGCTTACATTTAAGAGACCGGCATATACTAATCCTCAAAATGTGGCACCACACTATCCCTTTTTGAACATGAAAATAAAATCACTTCAAGGATGTTGTCTGAGTTCTTTGGTTTAGCTGAGCAGAAGTGTAGAAGATTTACTGGATCAATTAAAATACTGTAAACTTTATTCCTTGACAAACTATCTTAATCTGTACATAACTGGATTATTCACCTATCTGTCTACAGGAAGAAAATGTGTGTGAGACTGACTTGCACAGATATCTGTAGGAGATACTGCGTCCTGTATCTTCTGTAGGAGGGAAGCAGTTGGGAGATGAGCAAGAAATACATGAATCATCTTACGACTACAATCTATATATGACTTCCTCCTCACAGGAAATAAAGTTACCTGACAATTTAACCAGTAGCGTGGGTTTCTGACAACTTTGAATAAAGTTTGTTTGAAGAACCCTCATATTTTTAAACCTCTGTAAGAACATTTTTGCTAAATATATTCTAAGCATTGATCTGAACAACATTAAAACTGGAGAATTAAAAATGACAAAAAGTGAAAATTTGTCTTTGCAATGAGAGCTGTAGTTTGAAACAAAATTTGAACGAAGTTGCCATCTGGTTCTGATCTACAGCTTGGTCACTTTCTACAATCAGCACAGGCGATTTCACTTTTAACCCCCTTACCTTCCCGCTTTTAAATTCATGTGATCTGATTTTAAAGAGTCCCTAAATTAATCCTTCCTTTCCCATACTCTTTGGGTTGTACCCACTAAACTGATGAACAAACAGCTTTTTCCACCTTCACGTTTTCAAACAATTAGGGCAACACAACAGACATTTTGGTAGAAGCTTTGCTTGACCTCTTACAACTGTCCTCTGATCTCCATCCCGAGAGGTGCTGCCTTCCTCCCACATCTCAAGCGGTGGTGAAGCCAGCAGGAGCAGGGGGTTCCACAGCACAGGCGAGCTCGTGTTCAGCTTTGAGAATCAGGACAGTGCTGTTCCTCTCAAGGCTTGGTCTCTACCAGATAAGCCTCTAAGCTCCACACCACTGCTCCCCATCTCATACATAGCCAAGAGCTATGTGAGCTCAGGATCTTTCCAGGATCAAGTGCACAGCTTTACTAGGAAGGATTTCAATTCTTCTAAGTCACTGTTGGTTTCAATACTGCGTAATTATTTTAATGATATTTTTATCTTTGCTACCTCAGTTTTACGCAGTCTTCAATAAATATAGAACAGATAAATGTTATAGAAAGACTAACTGCAAGCAATCCAATTTTGGGATCAAAATGAACCAGTAGTTTGGCTCTGGATGCTAACAGCGGAGTTACAGTCAATCTCTCCCATGCAGCTTATAACAGCTTCTAATGATTTAGATGTTTCCTTATCATCAATGAATTAATTTCCCATGACTCAGTGCTTACATTAGACACAGAAATATTGTTTCCATTTTAAAGGGAAGTCAAATTTTTCAACCTGAAAAGAGACCAAACCCTGTGTACAAATGTGCTAAAACCTTCTTCCAAAGAGTATTAAGCATTTTTGAAAACAAGACTCCACAGTTAGAAATATATTTGTATTTTAAAAGACAACAAAGCCTGAAGGATTTTGACTTGAGGGCCCAGAATTCTGGTACTTTCAGAAGAAGAGCAAGTCTTGATCAAAGACAGGCACTAAAAGAGTCCCTGGTTCTCTATCTTTAGGAAGAAATGCAAGAAGAGAAAAGTAAAAAAAGCAGAGCAGCACAGACTCTCGCCTTCACTCACTTGGAACACTTTAATGCAGAAAACAGGAAAAAAAAAAAGTTCAAAAGCATTATTCAGCATGTTTAAGGCCCTCCTTACAACTATTACATTTAATAAATGCTTTAACAAATAAATCCTATTTTTTTAAATCCACTTGAATCAAGAGCTGTGAAACCAAAGCTTCTGATCAAAACCCATTTTTGATAATGTTCAAATGCCCAATTCTTCCTTGGGTTAACATCAGGCATGCTAATAAGCTTTTTCAGCCATTCCTCTGAATTTCTGTTTGTCAGCTCAGTTCTGGACTTCTGCTGACAACAGCAAAATCATTACATTTCTACCTAGCGCAGGTTCCAGTTGCAAACATCAAATGAATATTGATTTTCTTTTTACAACTGAGAAAGCTTTAACAGACAGAGCGATAGTAATTCCTGGTAAAGGGTAGATAAACCTGGGGTTGGGACAAAGAGTGAATGTTGTGTTATCATTGCTAGTACTGCTGGAAATGAGAACAGTGAAGGAGCTAAAGAGGCAAGTGATTCACCATCATCTTCCACCTGTGCATGCACAGGATGAAATCATTTGGGTGGCAACTAAAGTCAAATCTGTTTTGGAGAGTTCTTGCGTCTCAAAAATACTCCAAAATGATGCATGACAGGCAGCTCTGTCTGGCAGGAGCAAATGAGAACTGGAAGCAGGTTGCAGGCCAGATGAATGCATTTGCTTTGACTGATTACCTCCATCCTTAAACAAATGACATCACTCAAACCAAACCTTTAACCAAGGGTTCAGAGGTTCTACATGATACTTTCCACCCACCTTGTTTTCACGTGTTCCTGTGTCAGAGTGAAAATAAGGCAAAAAGTACATAGGACAGTTTTGAGGTCCCAGAAATTCTGGTTATATCAGAATTTCAGCTTTCATTAAAAAAAAAAAAAGTTTTGATTCCTTCTGGTTGTGAAAGATTGTCTGAATTCTCAGATAACCTTATGTCAGTTTTGTATCTAAAGAAACCCCAAATATTTTGGTTGTTTTTCAAGAGAAATTAGCAAAAACTCCCTAAGGATACTCTACTTACTAGTCAACACTACCTCTGTGGCTTCTACTTAGTGAGAAAACCAGGGAAATTAAAGGTAACGCATCTGAGTCTCTTTTGACACAGGTCTGTAATTAACCTACCTATCGCACAATTCTAGACAGAGCACCTGACGATGAAAGACGTCACGACAGAATGACACAATTATAGGAATAAGAAATCTGTCTTCTGCAGCCTTGCTAAGAGGAAAATGAAGAGTTTTCTCCCAAGGCCAATCCATATGTATTCCAAAACCTCCCCTTCTTTAGGCCTTTCTCTAGCCGCCTTTACCCATCCTTTCAAACACAGCTAATGTTACTTGACCTGAAACTTTACAATTGAGGTCATTATTCTTAGATCGTCAGAGAATCAACCCCTTCTCCAAGGAATTGTTCTGCTACTTAATCAAACAAGCCACAGGTAACCAGGAAGGTGCTTATGTGGCTCATTTATCTTAAGTGTTGTCTAGTTAATCAGGACTTTTGCAGCCTATTTCTAACTCAACTGCTGACTTTGTAGATCATGTTGAACAAGTTTAAAATTAGTCATGACTAGGTCTTTCGACAGGCTGCAAGGCTTTGTTAATTTAAACACATAAAACATGTGCTTACAATTTAGCAGAACTTTTCTCAATAGTCCCAGAAGTATTGTAATTCTAATAAACTTAAAATAATAGATTCAACACTAATTGACTTATTTTTCTTTCCAATAAAGGACAAATCAATTTTCTCTGGAATTAAAAGAAGTTATGTAAATTGAGTTGAACAACATTATTTCTAGAAGAGGTTCATCAGGTTTAATTTCTTGCTTGGCCCTGGTTGACAAACCTGTGGAGCCCACCAGAAGGGCATCTGACTGATCTCTTTAAGACGTTGCACTGAGTATTCTAAAAACCAGATTCAAGAAACCACCAACTAGAAGCATCCCCAAACTGGTATTTCCCCCCAGCCAAAGACACTGTTTGATCAAACTGCAGGAAGATTTATACAAATGTTGCAGGCAGCACAGCTCCTCTGTGTACCAGGCCTCCACAGACTTTTTATGCAATTCCTTGGGGATATGTGTTCTTTTGTACCATCTGGTCCAGGCTCCATAGACGAACTAAAGAAGAACTGTTTGGTCCTGAGACTTATCTAGCTCCTTCAAGGAGCACATTAGAAGAAAAATCAGAAAGCTTACAGTGAGATTACAGGGGGAAAAGTGAAACATGGGTGGGTGAGGGAAAAAGGATACGTATGCTTGAAAATATTGTAGGCTTTACTGATTCAAAAAGGAATCATAATTGTTGTTAATAACATGACATCAACATTCTAGGACAAAATCTGTGAAATGTCCCCTGATGTCACATAACCAAATTGACATCTGGTCACCTCAGCAGCCTTATTTTCAGAGTTAACTGTACATCTTCACTTCTCATTCACATCAGTTGGATTTACAGGTACTAAGTCATCCAAATAATGAAATGAAATACATAATACGTTTTTATCACTCTTATAATAAGGCAGCAGACTGATATCTGAAGCTGAACAAATAAAATAAAAGCACTATCTATGCAAAACTGCAAATTAGTCTCCCAATACTTATATGCAGCGATTCACAAATAATTTGAGATACCAGAATGGAAGACATACTTTTATTATTAAAATATTAGGATAACTAATTGTTAAAATGTACTGTGGTCTTTATACAAAGTGGTATCTCCATGACTGAGGCATTGTCCAGCCCTGAAATAACACGGGACTTGCGCTGTACCGCTGCCCAACAGACAGGGAGCCCAGGCTGGCTCTTCTGCATGGATGTTTTACATGTAGAGATTACTGGCACAAATCCCCACATCAGTGCAACTTGCTGTTGTTTTAACAGGCTGACATATCTCAAGCTTTTGCATTAGTTTATTGCTCATAAGCAGAGTTCGGGGCTGCATCAGCATTCATTGAGTTTTAGGTTTAGGTTTGAGGTTTAACATTGGGTTTACTTTGCTCAGAGAGTATGGGAAATACAAGGCAGGAAGAAAAAGCAAGGAAGCTCTCTCCTTATTCACCTGTCACCGATCTGTGCAACACGAGTCGATCAGTACACAGAGTGCTAAATTCAGCCGTGTACATCCCCTTGGTTGTATATATGTTTGTTACTCTGCCCATTCAAATAAAGAACAGTGTTATGATAATAACAGACCTGTCACCAGAATATAGTGAAGATTTCAATGGCTGCAAAGAACAGCCTCTATTATTGACTTCAGCACAAGCCAAAGACCTTCAACAGCTTCAGCAGAGCCAGGGTGAGATTTTGACTGAATGGTAATATTCCAAACAACGCAGTAATATTTTCCTAAGGGAAGTTATTTACCCATAAATTTACTCTCCTTCCTACTGAATCTAGTTTTCTGAGGATGCGGTGGTAGGACCAAGCCTTAGTGCTTTAGCAGGTCACTGCTCTTCTCCAACAGCAGCACTGCTGAGAGCAGCCCTGGCTGCCAACTGGAGGGCCAGCGAGCGCCTGGGAGTGAATGAGAAATCTTTGTTGTCTACTGTCTACTCCCTACATACTGGCAAATAACTCGAACCCAGATGTTCCTAACAAAAATGCGTGGTATGGGATTTAGCTGTTGCTGTCCCATGGAAGAGAAAAGTGTTCAAATATTCAGTGGTCTCTGACAGTAGCAACACCCGAACACACAGGCATTACGGCAAATTACTTCCAAAAAAATTAATTCTCTTCCTAGTAAAAAATAAAATTGCAATTACTAGCCATTTTAATTTAAGGAACCAACTGTTCCTACTTGCAGGAAGACTGCAAGTATTATTGTCATTTCAAAGTTATATTGGAAGGTCAGATGTGAGAATTTAAAGTGTAATCTTGCAGATGCTCTCACAGATGTCAAAACAACCCTTCACTGTTCAAATTCTCTTGAAATCTACAAATAGAATCTCAGAAACAACTGAATCTCTTCTTTATGTTCCCACCATAAAGAAGACATCTCCTCTTAAAAGCACCAAAGCCTGGTCAATGGGAAATGAAGCAAAATATACACATGAAACCTGGCTCGTTCTTTCCCGAAGTGTCACTTCAGTAGCTGATGATCACAAAGGGTTACTTCCCACTGGAGCTTCAAGCAGGAGATATTAGATAGAAAAAAAAACAGCGATTACATAGAACAGCCTCTAAAAGCCTAGCAAAACCTGACCAACGATCACTCGGAAAGCCTCAGCATTGAAAATCCCGAATTATGTGACACTGAAGACAAATAATACCTCTGTATATTCAGACAGACCTTAGCACTGCAGGAGGTGCCAGATGTAATATCCAGTATGCAAGATTTTGGACAATGAAATTTCTAGTCTGCAAGGAATTTCAAGACGCTAACTTTTGAGGGGTCCAAAATGGAATGAACATAAGTAATGAAAGAAGTTCAAAGGTACAAGTCAGAAAGGCTGAAACAAGTTATACAAATTTTGCTGAAAATGCTTCATTTTGAGCTGTCGACATTCTTAATTTCAAAATACTGAGTTTGAAAGTGAATTGTTCACTTTGTAAGCATCTATTGAAGAAATTAAAAGGTCAATATTAGAATGCTATTTTAATAATTTACATTTTGACAAAATGCCAAATTACCTCCTGGGCTTTTGTTTTCATTGATGCTGTTCACGTCGAAGAATCTACTACACATTCTAATACCTACTGCATATTCTAATGTTTTCAAAATTTATCTTTTGCACCCAAAATTTTGTGCATGACCATTACATATTTTAGCTGTTCATTTATTCCTCAGGACCAGGAACAAAGAGGCTTGCCATGCGGCATCCTAGTTCTGTGGAGTGGAAGAACCATTCGGACAGCAAAGGATTCCCTGGGGGGAGGGAACCTCCAGGACTCAGTCTAGCACCAGAACTCCCCTTCCTTAGAGCAAGAAGCCCAAACCAAATATATCAGCTTCCAAGTGCAGGTGCAAGTCAGTCAGGTTGTTCATTTACCACCTACCTATTGTTTGCATTAATTTTCTACAGTCTCTGATATATTCTGGCAATGCCACTGGCTCACCACATACCAGTCCAGCTAGCACAAGTGACAACATAGAACCAGCATATACTACAGTTACTGTGTAATTATAATATTTTGAGAATGTCTGAAATGTTATTCCCACTTGATAACTTTTTCTTATCTTCTGACTATAAATGTCCCAGGGGCGCTATCATCAACAACATTTTAATGAAAGTCATATATAAAAAAAAAAATGGAAAAGTGGTCATTTGAAGAACAGACTTTAGACTCTGAAGGCTGATCTAAAAAAGCACTATTACAGTTCAGGCAACAGTGCCAAGGCGGAGAGAGCAGAACTAGAGCAAGGGTACGCGTATCTCCTTAAAGGGTATTACGCTGGTTTGGGCTGTGGTAGTGTTAATGTTCTCCACAGCAGCCAGTACGGGGCTGTGGTTCGGGTTTGTGCTGGACACAGTGTTGACAACCCCAGGATGGTTTCGTTCCTGCTGACACAGAGCCAGGGCCTTGTCTGCCTCTCACCCCACCCCACCAGTGAGAAGGCTGGGGGGGCACAAGGAGCTGGGAGGGGGCACGGCCAGGACAGCTGACCCTGACTGACCCCAGGGGTATTCCATACCATATGATGTCATGCTCAGCATATACAGCTGGGGGAAGAAGGAGGGAAGGGGGGATGTTGGGAGTGACAGCATTTGTCTTCCCAAGTCACCGTTACGCATGATGGAGCCCTGCTGTCCGGGGGACGGCTGAGCACCCGCCTGCCAGGGGGAAGGACGGAATGAATTCCTTGGTTTGCTCCGCTTGTGCTTTCCCTATTAAACTGTCTTTATCTCAACCCACAAGTTTTCTCACTTTTACCCTTTTAATTATCTCCCCCTTCCCACCAGGGAGGGAGGGAGGTAGCAGCTGTGTGTGGCTTCATTGCTGACTGGCGTTAAACCACAACTGGTATTTATTCATAGCTGCATTTCTTACTCCTATAAATCCATATGATGTTGGTCATACTCCAGTCCAAGCTTGTCACTATTTCTTTGTCTCATAAATTCTTTAATTTGGATTTATGCTAAGCATTGCTGCCAGCACAGAGGACATTAATGACGTAGTTAATATATATGGAAAACAGAATTCAGGCAAAGAAGGAACTTTTACCGGTCTGTCTGTTTCCAGTTTATCACATTATCAAGCTGTTAAAGGTTGCCCTAAGCAGTAGATACTCTAGTTCTAATTTAATCAGTAGAAGCACTATTGCTTGACTTCTTTAGCTCCCATTTCTTACATGATAAAAATAAGACAAAATAAGTACAAATAAAGGAAAAAAAAATAATTTCAGTAAGTAGAGGAGGGCCAACAAGGAGTTGAAAAGACAATGAAGAGGAAGAAATTATGTTAGGGAACGTAAATTAGTTTTATAAAGTATGAAGGCAGCCACAACAAATGCCGGTAGCATGCCCTGGGGAGAAGGAAGCAAGGGTTTTTCTTTGAGGCAAGATTGGAGCGCAAGAGAGTCCCGACTGAGTGAAGTTACTGTTTCTAGTGACTCTGAAGTTTTGGTCATCAGAAGTTGGTAAGAAATGGTCAAAGAAGGAAACAATATCTCTGTGATGAGAAGAAAGGCTCCTAGCCTCGGTGCTTGGGTTAAAGCACTGTCCTGGAGAGAGGAAACACCGTGAAACCCGTATTTCTAGCCTGATATGCAAAATCTGAAGGAAAACGTTTTAAATGCTTTGTAAGAAGAAAGCAATAAACTGATGCCACAGTCAGTTGAATCGTAGGAAAATCAGTAAGCTGAGGAAACTCTAATCACTATAATTAAGTGAATGCTTAATTAGCATATTTCGTGAACAACAAGGCATGTTTGCAATGACAGTCTAAGGCATAAGATAACTCCTCAACATGAGGGTGGCCACTGCTCAGTGCTGCAGGGATGGCCCCATGGTATATGGGGGAAAGCCAGCAGAAAGGGCAACAACTTCTCTCCCAACATTATTATTTGTCAGTCAGCAGCACCTCAGCAACCCTACTGCAGAGCAAGACGGCATTACGATATATGTTATCCAAAACTCAGAACAAAATTATATGGCCTTCCCCATGAGAGTCAAGCACTGCCCTCGCCTATAGCCGTGCAGGACTGCTCATGTGTAGCAATGGGCTGCGGCCAGATGGAAATTCAAGGGCCAAAATATAGCACACGAAGGGGAATATAAGATCATGTATACACAGCATGCGCACTGTCTTCTGATACAACTCTCCGTGTAACCTTTATTACACTGATGAGGCACAGCGTGCTACATTTGTCTCTGTAGGTGTTAAAAGACTAATTACATCAATATGCTACATTAATATGGTTTATGATGGAAGGAGACTAATAGATGAGAAGTAGCAATGTGCACTTTGAGGAATCAATTGCTGGGAATTAGACTCTTAATTTCAGTGTAGTAGCAATTTTATTTCATTTTGAGAAGATCTGAGGATTAATGACGGAAAAGCAAAGACCTTTTTCTTCTTTGGTGAAGGCAAAGGATGTACATTTCTGACCAAGTAAAGTTGAACTGAGCTGAAGCGTTGCTTGCTAGATCAGCTGGAATGGACAGGAAAACTTAATTCTGGAATTTCGGTTGCATAACTTTGGCACCTAAAACATACCGTAAATCAGTGACTACTTATATTATAACCCAGTCTTTTATTTTTCCGGAATTGCCAAACTGAGAACAGGTTATTAACACGCTAAAAACTTTAAATCAGTTTCATCTCTCTGTGACAGCAGAAGTGTTCATTTGAGATTTAAATGATTTTCTAAAGACAGACAAAAACCAACTACCATAACACAAGCTAGGGTCAAAGTTAGAACACAAATTTGTTTTCTTACCCACCAGAAGGCTCCTGAACTTGATCCTCTCACTAGCCCTTAACAATAACACAACAGAAGAGAGGGAACACTTGTGATAAACTAACAGAAGCATAAGATTCAGAAGTCTCATCTGACTGAAATTCAGATTCAAACCTAACTTTTGACTGTTCAGAGTCCCCTTCTCTGACATATCGTGGCCTTCGGAAAACTTTTACAACCACCTTAAAAAGACTCAGTCACTCTAACATACATTTAAGTAGTTGAGAGCACAGGAAAATGAGTGACGAAGGGACATATTCACAAAGTTCACCTGCATGCTGCTGAAGTCGTGTCTCCAACACTGATTCGATCTCATCCTGTGAACGATTTCACAATTCCTGCCACTCGATGCTACTTACTGCCTAGCAATGGAACAAAACCACACATACTTAGGAAATGTTATGTTTAATATTTCGGTATATGCCCAACCCGTCAGAAATCATTAACTCATTTGCTCATGAATACTTGTCTGCTCTGAGCTCTATTTTAAACTTGTCTGCATTAGGATATATTTTTAGTTCTGTTTTATTTCTGTGGAGAGTGTAAGAAGCAGAACATTTTATCTCCTGTTCATAAAGGAGATATAAATCATCCCATTCTAAAAAGGTGGAGCAATTTTAGCTCTAGTTCTTTTGCAATCAATTTGATCTAGCCTAAAACGGAGGCCTCATCCTGCTCCTAAGCTGGCTCTCCTTATCTAACTTGGAGCATCATAAGTGTTCAGCAATTTGCTTGCACTAAGAGAAATAAGGGGTTTTTTTGCTACTTGAGTTATTGCTCTGCTGTAGAAAATGGGAGCATTAATACAAAAAGGCAGGAGCTGCACTAGGCTGGAATAACCCACTTGCAAAGAGATCAGCTGTACTGAGGATCCAGCTCGCTACGCCAGAACACACGGGGTTTGCTCCGCTCAAGCACTTACGCGCGCGCGCTACTGCAAGCATCTAAGTAACACCGGGAAATTACCCAGGGCCTTCAAGACACAACTGCTCGCTGAACTTGGAGCGTTTGAGACTGCCGAGTAGATCTCAGTGACGGTCATTTCACAAGAGAATTTCCTCCTCCATTGAGTGTGACTGGAATAACTAATCTGGCCCTCAGAAACACACAGTGCTTTCAAAACCCAGCTAGTTGTTGCTCTGACTTACTGCCACCGCCCACAGAGAATCATCCTATGGCAGTTAGTGCCTACATCATAAATACATTCTGAAATTTACATACTTTTTTTTTATTTTGACATGGATTGCACTTAAGAATGCTAATTATCAGCATAATAGGGTTTTTTTCCACATAAAAGAAGGCAAAGAGTATCAAGGTTTGTGGGAAGAAAATACTTCAGGAAGAGCAATAACCATTTGATAGAATGCACAATTTTTTTCAAAAGAATAACTGGAGTGGAGGGCTCCTTTATATAATTATAAAATCACTGTTGGTATGACTGATTTAATTTGAATAGCATTCCCTGGGGAAATATACTGTGCTATCAACTTGAAATGATGATGATTATTTGGCCTTCAGCAGTAGTGGGATAAAGTCAGCAGCGGAGCTGGATGGCAGCATGCCCACAGCTACACCTCGTGAAACGGAGCACATCTGCGGCTCTGACAGGAGGAAATACCAGGGAAGGGGCCAAGCTCGGAGCAACTCCCTCTGTGCCTGATGCCCGTAGAGACTCCAAGCACCCACAGGCTACACCCCAAGGTCCTCCCTCAGCTTCTACTCAGAATTGAGGGAATTTTGATCACAGACTGAAAACAAAGAGGGCAGATGTTATACTAAAAGATATTAATATATAGGGGAGGCTGATTCACTGCCTTGCTCAATTTTGCAGGAGATGCTGAGAGGGGTCTTCTGTGAGCCTGGACTGCAAGAGCACGACGGGACCCTCAGTAAGTCATTTCCCCTACAGAGATGGTCCAATATGAAAGCTGATATTTTTATGATAAGTTAAATGGAGCGGAACTTCACCAAGCTGGCAATAACCGCTTTATTTGAAGCTGTTCTCCTAAGATCAGTGGGCTAATTTCATACCCTGCAACATTTACGTGGGAAGCCTTAGCAGTATCTGACTCTGACATCAAATAGGGGAACAGCCCCAGAGAGCTGGTCCTTGGAGGACTTCTGCTCCAGTGAACAAACCCTTGGTGGCAATTTAGAATATGGCTTTTTAAATTGCATTGACAGGTTGCACAATGTTTCTCTGCTGCTCTTGACTAACAATCTAGCGGGCAGATGAAAAGGCAAACCCTGCCTTTGTCAGATTTGCTGGCACTCTACTGCGGGAGATCAAAGCAGGTGCTTGAAAGGAGAGCGTGCCAGTATGCAGCCAAATGGTGGTTCAAGACAAAGGGGCAGCCCACCCGACGTCAGAGGTGGAAGGAAAAAGCCTGACACAAAAAGGAAAAAAGAATCCCTAAACATATGCTGTGCGAGAAGGACACAATTTGCCATCCCTCTCCATGGAGACCGAGCTAGACTTTGCTTTCACAGTTCATCTGGCCTCCAAGAGGAAAGAGCTGCCTGTCCAGAGGCTCTGAACCACCTCTGCCCTTGATTTTGTTAATGGTAGCAAACCGGTGGGCAGCATGGCTTCCCTGTTGACTGCCACCTCTATAAAATGCCAGTTCCTCAGAGGAAAAGGTAATCATGCCAGAAAAAGTAAATGGCTTGTTTTCCATCTAATAGCAGAATAGTGTTCTGACTGCAGTAAGCAGTTTTTCTCCCTTCCACACAAGGCAAAAGAGGTCTGTGCAAAAATAATCCCCTCTGTCACAGGATAAAAGATATACATAGTCTAAGAATGACTTAAGCTTTCCTGGGGACTTTATGCTGGGACATAAAATGATGTATTCATCTTGTGCTGGACCCGTGCAGCAGCCAGTTTCCCTGGGACTCTTAGGAAGCATCCGGGCCCAATACATGGGCTGCTTATTGTTCAGCTTTTTCATTTTCAGAAATCTGGTTCCCACTTCTCCCCTCCTGGAATGAGATGCCGCTAAGAGACACAATGCAAACTACAAAACATAATTGGGATGGGTAGAGCAATCCGATTAAAATGAGAAATCTGCCTGGAGCAGGAACAAAAGCCAAGAAATGAAGGGAATGATAAAAAAGGTGAAATCATTTTCAAAAAATCATTTTGATTTTTCTGTAATTCCCTGATTCCAATGGTACCAAAACAAGCAAAGCAGCTTTTACCATATTCTTCTGGCTGGAGAGGAGGCAAAACCCATGTAATATTAATAATCACCATTTTGCTAACTTGACAGAGTCCCATAAATGTTTCTGAGAACACACAAAAACACCAGATAAAATATACCATCTGTCCTCAAGTTCTGCAGAAGCTGGTGCCAGCAGGATAAGAACAGAGCCCCAGTTCAGGCAAAGGTGGGTGTACAGTACTCATTGGCAAGGAAACTACTGCAGGGAAGACTGAAAAAAGAATGTTTTACTGAGTGTAATGAGAAGTATGAAGTAGCAAGTACTGATTTTCCAGGAGAAGGAAACCATGAAAAAAAGCTTTGAAGTCAGAAGTTGGTGAAGGATTAAGTAGGGAGGATCAGAATTTCTACAGGAAAGTTCTTATCTATAGTTAATATAAACAGGCATAACATATTAAATCTGTCAAAGTAGAAACTACAGTGCAAATGAAGCTCACGAAAGCATGACATTTTAAACCTCTGGGACTCAGGCTGCCCCTTGTGCGTATGCAGCTTAATCACCAGCCAAAGCTTTCTGCAGGCTCAGTGCAACACGTGTCCCTTTGCAGCATCAAGGACGTAAACGTCGTTCCCAGAAGGGTACAGACTGCACTCTGCAACACAAGCGCAATGGCGTGGCATGACTTAGCCCACTTCAGAAACAATAAGAACATCTTAAAATGTGGGGGTAAAAAACCCAACACGACCCTTTATTCTTCAGATAAATGTTGCTGATGGATTTTCTTGATCAGTCAAATTGGCATGTTTTGACTGTGGCCATTTGTTCAAATCCCGCAGGCTAGAAAGCTATAAAATAAGCTACTGATTCTCCAACCCCCCTCCTTCTGAATAGGGTATATCTACTGAACTCCTACATCTAGATAACGTGGCTATGCAGGGTAACACCATGCTGCATTCAGGTGAATTTGCCTGCCCAACATTCCTCTGCCATGGAAATCAAAACTTCAAAGGCTCTTTTGAGTCCATATCTTCTTTGCTACAGAGGCATTCTGGAAGATTTATTGTTGAAACACTAGATTCTCTTGTTTAGAGTTAGATCAGAACCTTTAACGTAATATTAGACTGGTTTAGGTATCTTTAGATTGATTTAGGTATCTTGATGTAGCACCATTTCTCCTAGACTTTGCTTTCAAAAATTTCTCTCAAAGGCATTTTTTTTTTTTTTTAAGGCAATAGTAATGTTGCTATGGAGGAAAAAAACATAGCTAACTTTTAGTTGAAAACAGTTTATAATAAGAAAATTTAAGGACATATTTGTAAAGGCTTACACACTTAGGAGGCAAAAGCTTGGCTAACATACAAAATCCTTTTAAGCAGCTCAGCTTTCATAGCATGCTACAAATTCATCAAGAAAGGAATACAGGAGGGTTGTAAAATTTCATGCCTGACACTTGCATGTTATCTCTGGGAATCCAGCCTGATAGGATAGGCATAAAAGGAAAATATAAGCTTGCATAGTTCTAATGTGGTGTTATATTTCAGAAATTCTGGAATGAAGCAAACCAAGATCAATAAGACAGATCTCTCAGATAGCATTTGACATGTGTCCATCTAAATACAAGTTAATTATTTCAGACGTCGTCTTGTATCCTGAAGGATGCAATTTGGGATTAAAAATAAATTCAATAGTACATGTATGCTGATCAGTAACATTGATATGCATGGCTAGATACAGACATAGCAACTTGAAAGGGTAATTAAGATTTAGCATTCTATTTATAGAACAAAAGTGAAGCAGATTCATTGTCTTTAAATGTGAAGGCTGGAGTGAGCACAGGGTGGTATTAGTTGCTCGTGAAAGAAGATATAACTCATTACAAAGATGTGTTCTTTTTCGGTATAAAATAATGTGAGATACAAGAAAAATGAAATGATAAAATGAAAGGACAGAAGCCACAATGCAGGAAGTGAAGAACAAAAAAAATATGTTCTAAGCCACTGGGACGTGTATTTTTACTAAAGAAGTAAATGAAAAGGACTGAAAAGATAGAAAAAAAAATCTATAGAGACACAAGACAAAACAACAGGAACTCTGGTAATACAAGCGTTTTCTCTTTAAATGAACCAATTGCAATACAAATACGATCTACTTTTTCCTTGCCAAACAATCCAACAGCTACCATCATTTCACAACTGTTAAATTAAGGAAGTCTGTAATGCCCAGGGAAGTCCACTTGTTACTGCTGATAATTAAGGATATTTAAATGAACACATAGCTATTCTGAGAGAGTAGCGGCTATTCTGAAAGAGGTGTAAAGAAATTTAATTCTCAATTTTCTTAAATCCCTTATTATAATATTAATAATAATCAGTTAAAGTAAAGTTAAATGATTCAATGACTCAATTTACATTTCAAAAAATTAAAATTGTAGAGCAGAGCTTTTTGGATCTGATATTAGGATTAGTTCTTTGAAATATCCCTGCAGAAAATTTGTAGACAGTTTTTTTGGTTTTGTTATTATGGTACCTTTGTATCCAGTTTTCTATAGAACATCCAGGAAAAGAGGTGGCAAAAATATTTCAAGATCTTTCAGAAGGGCTAGATTAGACTGCTTTCTACTTTTCTTTTAATTGATTTACAAAGAGCTGTAGAAAGCCACTGAATACTCCCTAGTGCAACTTATTCACAGCATCTCAAAACTGCTCTTCACTACTCTGAATTCTGTTTCCAAGACGAGGGCTGCTGCTAGGCTCACATAAAGTGTTAAGCACTCTCTCTACTCTTTGACAGTTGAGTGGTTTTGCATAGCACAGAGGTTCTGTTTGAATTTTTTGCCTCTTGCTCACAAACTTGTTATGAAAATCAGTGATCAGCAAGAATTAGTTAAAGTGCTGTTGAGAGACTCATGTAATTTTTTTATGTGGAGATGCTAATAAGGATGCTTTTAATATGAACTTTCAGTTCGGAAAGGAAAGGTGGGCAGACCAAGCTATCGCTGAGTGTTTAATACTTGCTAACAGACAAGAGTAGCCTTCAGGTTAGATGTAATTCAGAGAAAACACATTTGATGCGGCTATAAAGCGATGCATCAACAGCAATTTTGTCATTTAGATGCTAAATGCAAAAAAGAATTGAAACTCACTGTTAATATTCTTTGCTTTAGTGAGCTGACCTTCTGCATATTGGTGATACAGTTCATACATGGAAAAAAGATGCATGGAAATTGAATCCGTCAACGCTGCTGGAATGAGGAAGGTTTTGCTGACTCCAAACTACAGACATTGACAAGAAACAGCAATGGGAAATTTGTTCCAGCCTTTCATCTAACCATGAAGCAACTGCATTTAAGAACATTATGATAAGGCGAAAGCAAAATAAGAGGCATTGTATAAAATGTAAACAAACCAGAAAGCCGGAGATACAAGGGATAAAAATATGCAAAATGTGACTCTGAAGATTTTTTTGAAGTCGTCTTTTGGACATCTCATGTTGGTAGGGTACCTTGATTTTTCATGTTTCTTTGATGGTTTTCCAGGCTAGCTACCATTTTACAGCATGTGAAGTTGTAGCATCATAACACAAACATAAATGCTGTTCCTTCCTGTACAATGAGACTGCACTGCAGAATGAATGGGAACAGACCTTTTGTTTCTCTTCTTCCAAAAAATAAACATCAGGGAAACTAAAAATGGTTTTATATTGTTGTCATTATTCTTTTTTTTTTTTTTTTGCCATTGTCTAAGGGACTTGGTGAGCTCAGCAATGGCCATTCAAATGACATTTATGTCATTTCTATCATAATGGCTATTAACAGCAATATACTTGACCTAAAAATTCGAATGCTGAAACTGATTTTTCCCTGCTTTTCTCTTCTCAGTGTCTTCCTTTATCAAGAGAAGCTACAAGGCTAAATACAGCCAGGTTGTCCTCTGCCCTTTCATTGAAACAGAACCCTGGTTCCGCAGTCTCTCTTTTAGGGACGTGCATCTGTGGAAAATTTCCATTGGTGTTTTTAGGCTCTGCATATTTAGCTGATAGTGGGATCCAGATTTTCCAAGCCCACACTACACAGGGACACTGGCTATCTGTGTACTTACTGTGCACTCACTGACTTAAAATAACACTGAAAATGCTTCTTCCTCCCCATCTCCACAGTTATTATTTACAACACTTTTTGGCCTTGGCTTCCTATACCACAGTTTTATTCAGTCTGCATTTTAACTCTTAATGTCTTAGACACCTTATTGGGGGGGGGGGGCGGCGGGAAGGACAAATTGTAACTTCCAGGAAGCTCAGCCTTCCAAAGTGCTGCGACACACAGTGCAAACATGATTTTAAGACTTCCATGGCTAGCAAACTGGCAGCCATCTCCTTCTGCAAACACAGAATTTAAGCAAACAAGAGTGCAAAAGAGTCCATGACTAAAGGTGAAATCCTTTGAGTTCAAGCAATTTGAGATAATGAGCTGCTTGGAAGGGGATTCACAAGCCTTATTTAGTACCTACAATAACAATAATAATCACTATTAACAAAGATAGTTGTATGTGATGCTTTCCAACTGCAGGTGACTCAATAAACCCCATTCATTACAGTGATATATTTTTCTCATCCGAGTTCCTGATGGCTATCTAAATTATCATGCAACAAGGTACACTGGAACTGTATGGTTGATTCAAGAAGAGGAAGGATAATTTTTTTTTTTTTTATGCTGTAGCGTCTTTGTTGATACTTAATGTATAACCTGGTTTATTATGTGCTGGGGGTTATGAAGCGAGAAACTTAAGACATTTACATGAGAACTGGGACAGTAACAGACCAAAAAGCGAGACTTCTTTCTTAGCAAAAGTAGAAATGGTAAGCAGTGATGAAGTAGAAGAACATGAAGATGACTAGTGAGAACATAAATAAGGATGGCTCCTTCTTACATGGCTGAGCCCATCCTTTGGAGTGCAGCACCACATCTCCCATAGCTTGCTACCAGCCATTAGCAATTAGGCAGTCACAGACCCCAAAATATGGGTATTTCTACAGGCAAGAGTAATAATAAAACACTTTTCAGAGCAAAATACGCAGATATCTGATGTTGTCTGAAGGGAAAATAGGTATTTCACGTAGCTCTCACTAGCCCCAAGGACAGGTTTTATTCCCTGATACATCAGTAACCTGGAAGTAGGTTGTAGTAGGTTGATAAGGAAGCTGGTGAGCAGACCCGTGAGGAAAAAGCCCAAACATGCAGGTAGATAACAGAAAACATTAGGAACTACTGCAGGCAAGAGACATAGACTAAGCCCAGATGACTGAGCCCTGAACAGGAGATGCAGCAGGGGCACTGCTGAGTGATGGCCCACTCAAAATATATTTGGCACAGAACTGGACTACCCATTTCTGAGTAGATAAATGGTGTCTTTGCTGTATTATGGAATCATAAAGTTGCACAAATGATGCCTACATACATAAATGGAGGTACAGAGTAAAAGTTGAAATAGAGTTTATTCAAACAATGTGAAAGCCCAAGAATATCAAAGTTTGCAAAATGAAACCAGAATAATTCACAATGGTCATCATATCACAAGAAAAGACATCACAGAAATGCATATGGTATAGCCGTGGGCAACCTGAACAGGAACTTCAGGATTTTAGTGAACCAGAAAGAGCTAGAGAAACTGAGAAATCAATGTTCCCACTGGCATAGCAGGGATTTACACATTTAACTTCTATTAATGCTAATGGGATTTATGTCCATCACTACCCCATATATCAAGAGAAGAATTAAGAGCTAGGTCTATCTTGTTCAGAAAAGGAGGGGATTAGCTGTATGTTTTTGCCTCCCAGTGCAAGACTTAAAAGCCTCACAGCTTGGGAAGTCACCTACTGTGCAGCAGCTATAAAGCATGGAGATTACTGCTTCAGAAAGAGTCCATGGGAAATTTCAAATGGCCAATGTCAACTTTAGAGGCCTGGGGTATCCATGGGAAAAATACACATTTCCATGGACAACAGGAAGAGGAAAACCTCATTTCTCAGGAGAGCGAGGCAGTAGCCAGCACCTCAGTGCAGGACTGAGAGCTGCAGACCCCGGGTCCCTGCACTCGCACGCTCACCCGGCCAGGCAAGCAGAGAGGGGACCCTGCAGGCTGCCAGCAAGGAGCAAGAACTCAACAGGCTGGGAAGACACAGCTGTAGGAGTTATACTTCAGCAGATGTTCAAAGCCTAAATAGCTCCCCTTTGGGCTGCCACGCTAGCACAGAGGGGATTTAAAATTGCTTTGAATTCCCTCAGCGTATAGGAAGCAGACGAGCTCACAGAAAAGGGTATTTGGGTGATGCAGGAACACATTCCTATTAGCAATCCTAGACCTGCATAGCTTGCCATAGCCTTGAGGAACACTGCACTAAAAGTGCCTTAAAACAACCTTTGTTTCACAGAAAAAGAATGTATTCTGGTCAATGAACCAGCACGGGATTTATCCTGCATAAAATGTGCACTTTGAGGTTCTTTACGGCAGATGCACCATTACAGCATATTGCTGCTCCTGATACTTTCAACTGCTTAGTGAAACAGTGTTTTCTTCTCCCCTGAGAAAATGTTGCCTCCTTCATGCAAAACACAATTTGAAAGAGCATTTGACATTTCCCATGAAATATTCCTTGCGCTGTAGAAAGGTCCAAGGTAGGACATTGTTCCACCCCCTGGTAGAGAGAACAGAATTTTAGAATCATAGAATCGTTTAGGTTGGGAAAGACCTTTAAGATCACCAAGCCCAACCATTAACCTAACCCTGCCATCCCACCACTAAACCATGTCCCTAAGCACCACAGCTGCCCAGCTTTTAAATACCTCCAGCGATGGGGACTTGACCACTTCCCTGGGCAGCCCAACACACTGGCTCTGTTTTCACTTGGGTATGGATACTGTAACTGCCAGAATTTGCACAAAATCTGCACTAAATCTTTGGCTCAGCATCTAACTCAGCTAGGAGATGAAATCAGATGTAGACACCTGCTTCCAGTCCTGCCAACAGGAGAACAAGTAGATTTGAGGCCAGAATTGTTTTACTTAACGTGTTCTCAGATCGCTTACTGTTTGCATCCACTAACACTACAACGTGTTTTACCCACCTTTTCAGAAAGCATTGTTTTCGTTCTTGCGGTTACCGCTTTGCACAACTATAATTAAACTAAATTTAAATAAGCAGGCTCCTCTCGTCAGTGCTTTTACACCTTAGTACACACTAAGGGAATCCATATTAAAAGCTAGAGATGAGCTATGAATTCACAGCTCTGCTTACTGTATAGCAGCTCCTCCATAAGGCCCGAGCTGCAGTGCTGTTGTGTGGCTCCATCCCCGTGGCTTTACCTGAATCAAACAGGCAGAAGATGAAACACATGCAAGACTGGCCCAATGACCATTTTCCCAGCACAATGAAAGATTTTCACTGGACATCATCAAAACACTATTATTTGGGCTAGCTAAGATTCCCACACTATTTAGAAAAGAGGGGACCAAAAGGACTGGGTGGTAGGAGCTTGGCCACTTCTGTCAGCCTTGAACAAGAGCCAGGAACGTGTGCCTTGCCTGGAACTGCTCCCATACTGGAGAAAAACCTCCATTCCCATGAAAACTAGATCAATGCATATCTTTGAATACTTTACATAAGAAGAAATAGATCCAAATATGGAGACCCATTCACAACTACCTCCACCCTGTATCTGTACCAAATCCTCTCTTCTCTTTACATATCCAGGCACACATACACTGGAGCAAAGAGGATAATTCAAGATCTGCAAATGCAGAAATTCATATAGTCCCAGACTAACATTTTTACACTTGTTCTTAATACATCTGCAAATATAATATGTGCACTTATTAATGGTAACAACTGAAGAGCAAAAGAGAAATGATGCTGCTTCCAGCTCCAAATTCTTTTATTCCCCTCCAGCTCTCTTTGATATTCATACAGAGCTCCTGCTCCATTTAAATATCCATCCACAAACTGCAAGCTGCCCCTTCATGTTTTCTGAGCATAGTTAAGGAATATTAACAACTGCTCTTTGTTGGAAGTAGTACCTGATGTATAAAGGCATTGATAATCATTTATTAAGAGACATTAAGATACACATGCGAACGCCGCAAATGTTTGAAATGCAAACTTCAGTTGAGAACTAGATTTCACCAAGTATATTTTAAACTGTTTGAACTTAGAGTCAAGGTTCAAAAGACCCCTGAGCAATGAGCTATTGAGGGTCTGGATCCCAGTTTTGTAGCATGAACCGCCTTCCAGTAACAAAATGGCTGCAGGCAAGGAAAAAAAAAAAAATCTATTGTGCAATTTTCTGTTACTTTAATATACATAGGTCATCTTTAGCTAAACAACTTCACTGAATTCAATGGAGTTCCTCCAGGTTTGGTCTATTAACATCAGGAATAGTTAGCATGTATTATTTGAACAGTAGTAGGGCTGGAGTGCTGCCCACCCAGCTAAATTCTAGAAGCAGAAGGTTTTTATGCTTTTCTGAATCTCTAGAAATTAAAAATAGTTTATAGCATTCTGCAGGAACTCTACAAGATGCAAACAACTGCAAAGAATAGTAGTTACTGATTTACACTCCATTGTTAGAATAGTGGTCAAGAACTATAATATAATAAAGAATTTCTTAATTTCAGTTTTAAGCACTAACAACAGGTAACACAACTGTTAGCACAACTAACAGGTAAGACCTCCCAAAACCTGACTCACCTCTCAAAGCAAATATACATGGGCAGACTCAGTATGTATAAATCAGTGTAGATCTTTCCCAATTCACATTTCCTCCTTGCTACTTTTTGTCTGATTCACAGTTCCAGAGCTAAATGCCTACTTCTTCACCCATCAGTTATACCCCTTACAATCTGTGATGCCTGGACTCAGTGCCACATGTTCCTGTGCTTTATCAGAAACCAATGACGCTGATGTAATGTTCTTTCTTGAGCATCTTGTCAAGTCCTCTAAGGCATCCTTTTCGTTTTTTTTGTTTTTTTTTTTCTTTTGATAGAAACCCTGTGAAGATCATCTTCCTACTACAAAATACAAGGTGAGCTAATAGTGTGGATATGGCTGAAGTGTGGTGCACTAGCTAAGCTGCATAGTTCACAAGCTTTAATTTCGCAGATAGGCCAGGCATTGAAGACTTCCTTTATTTCCACATTCTTTGATTTCAAGACAAAGATTCTTTGTTTTCTAAACAAAGAATTACCAGGATCCCCCCCCCCCCCCCCCCTTTTTTTTTTATTTTTTATTTTTTTTTCATTTCAGGGCAAACACTAGGTTTTTTGTGCCCAAATGTGGCTAAAGTCAATAAAGCAGTGTATCTGTGTGCTCAACAATCAAGGAAACAGGACTTCTCAACATAAACAACTCACAACTAAATGAAATTGTCTGTTATGGTTTTGCAACTGTGAGCCTGGATCCATCAAAAAAAGGGGGGTAGATCTGCAGAAAAGCACAGCTGAGCAGACGGGTGAGCTGGATGATACTTCTCTCTTCTCAGAAAGTAAAACACTAAATTGCTTGCTATTAATTTCTAGGCCCATGAAATGCATCCCTCAAGAGCACAAAGAACCTATTTAAGTGAGTAGCATTAGCCGGGGGAGATACGTTGTCAGAATGAGTCTCAGCAACCACAAACACATTTCATGGTTTGAAATCTGTGGTAGGATCCCATTCTAAATTTGTCTTCTTGCTTTAAAATACTTTAAGATTCCACCCCCCCGCCAACCATTCCCCTGATCTCTGGCCTGACTTTCCACTCAGTGAAGGTGGTGGAAAAATCAGAAGAAACCTGGATAACATCTACCGAGCCTTTTGTCTCTCAATTTTCCTGTACTTCACAATGATAAATATTTCATTTGTTTCTTTCCTTAAGATCCTGCTATCTAAAAAATTCATTCCATAAAACTTTATTTCACTTTATCAACAAATCCCCAAACCAGGAAAATTTCTCTCCTCTGTCTTTACTTCTCAGAAAAATAGCGCTGAGTAGTTGAAATTATAAAGAATCCTAAACTTCCCAGGTTCCTTCAAAAATTCAAACCTTGGCTCAGGTATTTTCTTACTGAAGCTGGGGTTCATGCCCCAAGATACAGTCAGCTCTATTTCTGAATTTGAGAAATCAACAGAATGTACTTTGGGATGTTCAGAAAGGAATTTTACTGTACACATCACCCTCTTACATATTAGTAAACCAACATTTTATTATAGCAAGTTTATTTTTTTTTTAAATTACATTTATTCCACAACTTTTCAAAACTTAAATTATATAATTTGGTGAAATTATTTCAAGCTTTTAAATAGCAACCTAATTACTTTAGCATAGATTTGGAAATCAGAACTTCAATTAATGTTCACATTTTCAGGTTCTTAATTTCTGCTAAAGTAACTGCATTACTTCAGTTAATAGCTTTTCCTTCCTGCAGTATAGTTTAACATCCCTAAACATTTCTGTATCAATTACTAAATCCAAATTAAATGTTTATTGGAGTTATTTACTTTTCAGCATTCCCAAGCGTGGCTCAGGTCCATGACTCACAAGCTGAGTTTTGAAGGTTTCTTACGGTACAGTGACTATTAATTACACGTAAAGGTTTCAAAATGAGTGAACAGTTTAAAAAGATTTTGGATGCACCTTAATTTTACCTATCGGTATCAGAACAACTCTGATGAGGAAATACGTAGTGAAGATAAATTGCACCGATGTTGCTGTCAACTGAAAATGGCTAACATGCGGTAGGAAAATTATTCTAATGAATTTCTCTTTTAAAAGGCAAGCTTGTATGTACAGAAAATTAAAGGAGAAGAGTAGCCCAAACCGGTAATTTCACACGGTTCCACCTCTGTCAGCAGTATGATCAGTTTGGTTCAGGAACTACGTACATAACTGATCCTTTGAAATGATTTCTTCCTTGCTGGGTTTACATGAGGGCTTAAATCCACTTCCAGTAACGAAGAAGCCTCCCTCGCCATACGAGAAGGTGGAGGGTTAGGATGAGCCTCAGTGCAGTACAAGACAAGGGGGAGGCGGCTGAGTTTTTAGTTCCATTATTACACAGAATATTTTAGAGATGCATATGGATCACAATAACGTATGGTAAAGAACAAACACTTTTACCTCATATGGGCAAGTTGCATATAAATCACACCAAGGTGTTCAAGTAATTAATATTCATTTTTCCCATATTTGGTATCAATTTTTACCAGTAGAACCATTTTTATGACTAGTTTGGACCTCCCCCTACTAAGTGCTAATGCCTTCCAGAAGCTAATGCCTCACCAGACTTCGGTAAAGGAATCAGAGTTTGAAGACAACAGCATTTACTATTTCATTTTTAACATCTCTTCCTGTGCATCACGCCCTACTTAACGTTACAGTTGCTGGGCTCATTGACATGAGCCACCAATACCAATGAGGTGCAAGACAGTTAACGTGTCAGTGGAAAAATGTCATTTTGCGAAGCTGTAATTTTGAAGGCTAACCTCCAATTTCAGAAAAACATCTTCCAATAACAAAGCCATTACTGCAGGTTATACTGTTTATGAGCTTAAATTTCTACGTTAAATTAAAGAATTGCCCATGACTGACAGCAACGTTCAGATTCATGCTGACAGCACATACAATTTATTGCCTGTATCTTCATGCTCTAAATTTCGGAAATATTTCAATATTTAATATCATCCCATGTGAATTTTCAAGGCTTTAAACACTGTAATATTTGTTTTCCAGATGAAATATGGGACAAATATATGCAAATATTTTTGAACCTGTGCCATTTCAGCACAGCACCAAGCCAGTATCATTGCTTTCAGGTTTAGTGTAGCTTAACTCGGGTAGTACAGAGATCTTTCTAGAGGTCGCTTAGCAAGGGCTACATGTACGCTGCTGGTTGTAACTACAGAAATTCTGACCCCTGCGTGCTCTGCGAACTTGACAGAGTGCTTCATCCGATAAACTGCGTGGTGCTTGGCACTACGGCAAGGGGCACTCTGCAGAAACCAGATTCATACAAGTGAATTCAGGCAGGACTGACAGCTCAGTCCAGGGGCACTAATGGTGGGACGAGAGCAAGAAGTAGCGAGTGTGAAATGGACAAACTGCAGTCCCACTGGGTATCTAGACCTAAACGTTTACTTCAAACATCCCTTTGGCCACTGTCCCCATTAAAAGTCCTTTATACTGGCCCCAGAAACATTCAGCCTAAGCCTAGAGAACCGGCTGAGTATCAGGGCCTGAACTGAACCCATTTCTCAGCTCCCCCACACAAACATTTTCCAGCTCCTCCCCTCCTGCATCCCTCCAAGGCAACCAAAGGATGAAGGGACTCAGCAAATTCATTTGATTTGCTCCTTCAGGTGACCACTTATCCTCGATTTCATCGCAAGAGGTAGAGTCAATCAATCAAACCTTTGCAGAGCAACAAAAAGCAGCACAAGCGTTAATTAAACTTTGCTATTTTCAGTGTAGAATTCAGCTTGAAGTAACCCACTCTTTGAAAGCAACTGAAAAATTCAAAATGTAATAAATTCAAAAAGCCTCTCTTGTTGCATTGTTATAGACTGCACTGAATTGCACATCTAAAATAATCAAGGAAGTGGACTTTGACTTTCAAAACCTGAAATCAGCCCAGATCACTGCTTTTGGGCTTGCAAGCTCAGTAAAGAAACAACAAGAGAGGAAGGAAGCTTCTGGAAAGGTTTTACCGGCTAAGGCAGCAGCAACGCCTTGTCAGAGGCACCCACATTACAAAGCCCAGTATTGCAAAGCGTAGGGCCTGGAAACGTGGCAGCAGGACAATTTTTTTTTGACAGGGTTATAAAATTTTCAGTTAAAGGCCTTACTAGCATCTTCAGAAAATCTCCAGATTTGCAGTGCTGTTAAGAAAACTGTATTCTCTTTGGAGCTTTACTGTACTGGATTAATTGTATACCTTAAGTTAAAGAGACTGTAGGAGGATGTCAGAGACACACAAAATTGGAAGGAAAATGAGACAGATTCCTTTAAGCTTTGGAGAAATCCTGGATGAAAGTTTTTGGAGAGATCCAAAAGGGAAGACTTCCTCAAAGAGCCATGCAGACAATTCCTGCAATTTGACACAGAGGCCACTGCCTGAAGGATGCAGAACTGGCAGGCAGATGATAAAGACAATGGGAAAAGTTATTTTTCAGAAGGAATGGAGTTCTGAGCAGTGGAAGGTGATGAGCTATATTTACAGATGATAGTTTAATTTTCTAAGCTTTCTCACTGTTTCAGATCAGGGTTTGTATATGTGGTCTCAGACAACGACTGTGTGCCTTCCTGTAACATTTCCAAAACCAAAATGGAGAATGAAAGTAATTTTATCAGTGTCTAAAAACAAAGTTCTTGAAGCTATTCTAGTGCTAAGAAACATGTAAATATAGACAATTAGAAGGATGCTACTATGGAAACAACCAGAGACCATTAGAGGATTATCTACAGTTATTCATATAGGCCTCCTGACTGTAAAAGAAAATTAAGCAATGTTGTATTTCAAGATTCACCCTAAAGTGATACAAGTTTGATTAAAAGGCTTCTGTGGACACCAGCAGTGAATTAGCTTCTCTTTCAACTTAAAACAGTTAAGGACTTGATTGAAAATGGTATATTTTTCTATATGGCCACCAACGCCTAGAACTTATCAAGACTTTTAAAAAGTTTCCGGCTATTACACACTTAAAATGTGAATAAGCCACTGTGGTGATCTTCAGTGGTGTGTTGGAAAATTTTCCAATCTCCCCTCTTCAAGTATCAGAAGAGTTTCATAATTTACATAAGAAACAATTATCCCAATCTCAAACACATGAGAAAATGCCCCAGGGTGTCCAGAAGATTTTTATACATCTCCCCTGCACCAAGACTTCCATCTATTAGAAGTTACTCTTGTACTTCAAGCATATTTACCAAGTTGCAATTTTCAAAATTATAAGAAAGGTAAGAAGCAGATGACAGAATATGCTTAAACCTTGGCTGGTTGAGGATTGCTTGTGCATATTTCCAGTGTGCTAATCCCAGCATTTAAACATTTACAGTAGTTTCTTGTAACCAGAGAAATCAGATCTTACACAGAAGATGCTTCTGCCATAAGACCTTTATCAACGGCTTACCTAGAATAAGGATTTGAAGACCAATTGTTTGATCAGAAATGTAATTTTTATCAAAGAGTACATTATACTAAAACAGAAAAAAAAGAAAGGATTTCATTCACATGTTGATTCTTAAATACCTGACTTGAGCAAATAAAAGTCACTGTAACCTAACACAGTTACTTTCTGTGGAGAAAAAAAACACAGCATTGGCCTTTTATGAGATTATAAGGATTATTTGAAGAGTTGAAACGTGATAAAGGCCAGATATGGACTGTTATATGACAAGTATTCTCCTTTGAACAACCCGTTAGAATGCGTGAGGTTGCCTCAGAGGTTTTGTACTAGAAAATGGTCTGACGTTCTTGCTTCAAGCTCTACCTCTCCTGATTCCAAAAGACTTTGCAAGTTCCTACCTCAGCTTCAGCAGTGGAAGAATATGCCCTTCAGACAGACTTCTTCATATTGCAGAAACCTGTTAAATAATATTGCAGAAACCTGTTTAATACAGAGTCTGCTAGAGAGGAACTTCTAACTGAAGTTAAATAATCTGTACACATATGACT
This sequence comes from Egretta garzetta, assembly GCF_000687185.1. Taxonomy (NCBI): domain Eukaryota; kingdom Metazoa; phylum Chordata; class Aves; order Pelecaniformes; family Ardeidae; genus Egretta; species Egretta garzetta. The sequence goes on along the minus strand of NW_009259312.1, from coordinate 3,312,829 downwards.
GAAATAATTTAGACTGGTAGATTAAAATAGCTGAATACTAAGACCGGTACTATATATTTCAGGACAGTAATGGAAACCTCAGAGATAAATAAGTAAAAATCTTAAGGGTAACAGTGTTCTAGAACTTTCGTTATGGCATTGTTCTGCATTTCTCATGGTTTTGCCATTTGGCTAAGACACTTTATCACACATTCTTTCCCATAGTCCCATATTACTATGAAAACTTGATTCTTAGAGGAGGGTGCACTTGAGGACTCGGGCTTTGACGTGGGCAACAAAATACACTAGGGATGGTGAAGAGTAGACCTTATGGTTCAGGCAGAGCCACCAAGGGCTAAACCCAAAAGTCACTACAGATGCAGCCACAGGTGAGAGAGCAGCAGCATTCCGAGATAGTTAGCAGAGACACAGATGTCCCTGCAAAAGTAACAGATTGGCCCCTAAATTCAGATTAACAAAATTACTTGCTCTGCCAGTGAGGCTGGATTGCCCTCTCATGTAACCAGTGACCAAATCCAGGAGAATGGAGAGCAGTAAAACAGAGCCTGGCTGGGAGCCCACCAGCAGTCTGGTCAACAAAGACACGTGTGGAACGTATTTGCAAGTAGTAGAAATTTAACATTGAGTGTATTATTGTAAGCAAGAGATAGTATCTTTCTGTTTCAAGTACTGGATATTTGTGTTTTGGAAAAGAAGGTGGGTGAAGATGATCAGCACTGAACTATAGCTCATGTCAAATTGAGCCAAAAAACCCCAGAGAGATATCTCTGGTTTAGACTGGTGATAGGATGCAATAAAGAAGGTGTTATCTAAAATTAGAGATTTTCCAAATCTGCCAAGTTCTGCAAGGGTCCTGTTTGTTCCATCTACACTCCTAATGTGTTTGATCTATACCCCCTGATGCGTGACCAGATACTGCCGCGAGGTAGAAATACCAGTAATTCCCGGTTTTAGTCAAGCACAGAATGTAATGCCTCCTTTTGCCATCCTGGAGTATACATGAGATGCAGAGATTTAGTACTGTTATAAAAACTTAAAGAAAACCGTGACAAACTGTTCCTGTTTTGATAAAGTACATTAGGTCATTAGGTGCCTAAAATCAGATGGAGAACAGGAATGAGAGGAAAGAACAAGCTGCTGAAATGCTAAGCTTAGCTGACTCAGACAGGTTCCCTGGTAACAAAAGCAGTTACATTTATAAATATGCTGCAGCCCCCACAATATGGATTATTTCCCATTGTTTTTAAAAAAATGATTGCTTTAAAAATAAAGATTAAAAAAAAAAGAACAAACTTTTGCCAAGATATACTAAGAATTATTTTCTGCCCCCTTTGCTCACACTGAATTATCCCAGGACTACTGACTCTGAGAAATGAATTGCTAACTGTGAGTATAAAGGGAGTAAAATCTCCCTTAGAAATGAGACGCTACCATTAAAATGAAGATATCCAGCTTCCACTCTCACCTTTAGGTTCCTTTTAAACAATGTATTTCTAATAAAAATATTCTACTTATTTAGTGCAGTACATAAAAAAGCAATGAAGTCCAAGGTTGTAGGTGTTTTTACATAATTTTAATTTATAATATAATAAAAATACACAATAGGTAAAGTACTGCTAAAAATGAACTTTCTTCTCTGCCTAAAGGTAAGTATTAAGAACCCTATTCGTATTTGGATAACTCTGCATTTATTTTAACTTTGTTATAAAATAGCTATCAAGCTACCAGCCTAAACCATATCAATATATTATTTGTACAAAAACCAATCTATTTTTGATACCACTATTCTTCCATATATGAGTCATATCAGTCATGACAGCTGTCTGCATAAAGCTGGAACTCACTCTTAAGTCCTCAACTGTATATAGACTTTATTACATGGTGACTTAGTTCCATAGACTGTAACCCCAGCTAGTAACAGATGTACATTTTAGAGAGTAGCTTTTAGAACTAAACCCAAGTACTAGTTATCTACCAAAGTAATGACAGAAATTAAGGGAGCTCTTTTTAAAAACATTAATGATAGGTCTAGTTTGCAGAATTGCAATAAGGATTACCAAGCCTGGTGTTAATTTAACAAAAGAAATACCCAAACCCAGAAGAACCCGTTTAAGACAAATTTCTCCTCCAACTCCCGTCTCTTTCTAAAATTATAAGACTGACAACAAAACACAAGAATCACCAAGCCAGCTTCAGGCAACTTCATTCCCCACCTACACCACCCTTTCCTATGGAAAAGAGATGCATCTGTTCAGTGCTTTCCCTCTCCACCCGACTTTCCTCACTGCATTTCTCCCTGCTCTTTTCAATTCATGGAGCAAAGCAGCTCTGGTCCCTGCTGCAACAGCTCTCCCTGATTACCCAATGCTGTAGATTTTCTGGCTTTTCCCAGTTCCCCCAATTCAATTCATTCTTTTCCTTCTCCCAGCTCCAGTCTGCACCTGCCCATTCCCCAGCTCACCAGTCTGCACCATAAACACCTATTTTGTCTTCATCCTTGCATATACGTATCCTGATGCTCCATGAACTTTGCCGTCTTTACTTCTTTCCTCTCCTAGCATTGGAAGGAGCTGCTGGGCTCTTCCCACCTCTCTTCTAGTCAGACTGCCATCAGCCTGCCTCTTCCATAGATGTTTTGCTATAAAGGTCTCTGGCTCTGGAAAGGTGGGTGCTCTCTGCTTCCCTTGGTATCTCTGATCAGACGTCCTCCCTGCACAGCACAACGATCGTGACAGCCAGGGCTGAACAGAGCTGGAACCGAGTGAGCCAAGGAGGCACTGCAGGGTCTTTACTGCTGTTCCTACTCATAATTACTGTGCAAGCATACCTTGTTTACTGTTTTTCTTAAGTACACTATAAAATAAGAAGTGGACTAAGCAACATGTAGGACACTCCAAATCAGGATTAGGTAACTCCCAGGCACCCAAAGAGGTTTGATTCCAGGAGGCTCCCAAAGCTGCGCCCAGCAGGGTCTGCACATAGTCCAGCACGTAGCTAGAGATGGGTGAGGAAACCCAGAACAGCCCAGTAGCATGTTTATTAACGAGGAGCCTATCACAGTATGTAGCTTACCTCGAATTTAAATATTGCAACTCGAATCTGGAAATTTAAAGCTCCAAAATGGTTCTAAAATTTCCTATATAAAGTTAAATGGGAGGAATTTGCATATACAAGCCTTAATCTTGTGCTCTGGAGCAGAAGACCACATTGCAGAAGGGAAGCAATTACCAAAGCAGGTCCCCAGAGCATTTTAAGAGTTTCCCTCTTGTTTGCATACCTCCACTTTAAAGCTGAGGTGTTTGGCAGCAGACCAAGGGCTCTCAGGGCCAGCAGCCCAGGCAGAGAGGGACTGGGCAGAGCAGAGCAGCAGGAGCTTGCTTGGGGAAGGACCGTCCAGCGTGATGGGGCAGAGCTGAACACCCAGATGTGGATGCAGCTGAAGGAAGCCAGAGGCTTCCCCAGCTTGTGCTTAGAGACAAGAGAGCTGCTTAGGCACAAGGCAAAGCGACCATGCACTCGCCGGAGAGATGTGGTGAAAGCCCAGTGCTGGAGGCAGGGGGAGTAACCCAGCCTGCAGTGGCATGCCCCAGCGTGCAAGGCCATTCATTGTGGGGAAGCAGCGTGTCTGCATGGTGCCAACAACTGGGGGTGAGACACCCTGGCTTGAAGCCAGGGTTATTGATTTGGAGGAACTCGGGGAGGAAAGGGCTGGTTGTGAGTGCCTGCAGGAGCACTGCTGAGCAGTCTCACCTCAAGGCAAGCAGCAAGCCCGCTCCTGAGAAGACAGACAGCAGGAAGATAGAGACGTTCATACACCAGTTTCAGGAGCAATACGCAGTGGGACTCATCTAGAAGAACAGCCCTAATTTTAAGGCAGAAAGGTGTCAGCATGGTGAAGGGGATGCCAGTGGCTGGTCCACCCCAGCAGAAGACTTGTGCATCCTCGCACTGAGGAAGCGAGGGCCCTGGCTGCAAGGACAAAGCATGCGGCGATGGAGAGACTCTGCAAATCAGGGCTTTGGCTTACAGGGTCACAGGGAAACTGAAACACATCAGTAGCATCTGCTGTCACTGCAAAGCCAGGTTTTGTACTGTCTATACTCATTCAACTTTTCTTTTTCCCCTCAAACACCGAACAGTCATTCCAGTGAGCTAACGGGTGGTGGTAAACATAGAAAAATTGTTACTTTGCACAGTAATTTGTCATAAACAGCTTGTAATTATTGCAGGAAGAACACGAAGATTGAGCGAGAACAGATTGAGTGAGAAAACACTGTAGATGGCTCAAACGAAGTACCTGAGAAACCGACACAAAATATGACAAGCTGGGACAAGCCATCACAATTTCTAAATTCCATCTGGCTCATCAGCAATCAGAAGGGATCATGGGAATGGTCCTGGGATGTTCAGAACCTTTCACTCCACCTTTATTTTGGTTTCTTAAATATAAGACCAATTTTTAAAGTGCTGCTGCTGTGAGACATCCTCTAACAAAAATATTACCCTATTCCTTGGAGGAACTAGAAAAATCTTGCAAAATATTCATTAAAATAGTGATATTTCTGAGCAATCTCCCATTCCCACCAAGTTACTAAGCATTGCTGGTGTGGATTAGCAGACAAGTTTTTCATTCTGATATTTTTGCACTTCATAACTTGGTGCTTTCTTCAAGTTTTCCTCATCTTTCTGTTTTGTGTATGACACTGACATTTTAAAAACCCGTTTCATGTATTAATGATGAAAGGTGAAAGAACAGAAAAATTAAAAGACCTTCCCTGGGAAAGGTTTTGCTAGCCTCCCCCTCTTTCAGAAACATTCCAGCAAAACTGCTCGGTCTGTCAGGAAACAAAGCACTGAACTCAGGTGCAGGTGGTGAGCCCTCAGTATAGTCCTGCTGCAGCCTGCCTTTACTGCGGGTAAGAGAGGCTCGGGTTAGCCCTCAACAAGAAAATTCTGCAGAGTTCTGAATGACTTTCATGTAACACATCCAACCAACGAATTGCAAATGCATGGCAGCTCGTCAAAACGCAAAATGCCCCTGCCCGTCCAACCCAACATTTCTAAACTGCGAATTTGCAACCCAAAGCCTGGTGCTTGCACAGCAGTCGCTCCCAGGCACAACCCCAGAGAGTGGACGGTGGTGGGTAGGTCCGACCTGTGTTTTCAGAGACGTATGCAAACTGGTAAACACCTTCGCCGATTCCTAACAACCCAGACTTATGGTGTGGCTACCGTGGGAGGGGATGTGAGCCAGACTCTTACTCATTCCTATTTGCAAGCATGGGTGCATGCGAGTCCAAAACTGCTTCACAGTGAGCTATTTAGAAGAATAAGAAGTATGTTTAAGAAAAATGACATTTGAGAAAGTCACAATCTGTTTGCCAGTTTTTCCTCTTCCTCTATCAATTATCAGCAAATGTCTTATTCACCGCCCATTCTTTGCCTCCTTTTTCTTCTACAGGAGTCTTTCTTTTCCTTTCAGTCTTTAAAGCATTTAAGGGAGTAATCAATTTTTCCATATAATTTATTAATCTTTAAATTGCTTTAATATTCACATCACTGTCAAAAGCAGAAGCTCCTTTGCTGAAGACAGTGGTACTGCCAGAAAAACTTTAAATTTAGCTCAGTATATATACATATATTTTCCCTACTTCCCACACACATAAAAGCTGCACATTCCGGTTGGAACTTCCTTTAAACTCTTTAATTACACAGGTTATTTAGTCTGGCTCTTTCCTTTCTGATTACTTTTTAACTAAATTAAATGTCTGCCCCTTGCTGTCCTTTCTACATTAGCAGGCCCATTATTGATTTTTATTATCTTTCCAAAGAGAAGTTTTTGCAGCTGATTGCGATTTACACTGTAAGCAGTTCACTTACGCTGAGAATTCATGCGGCCACTGAGACTGCTTAAGCTGGTTCTCTCACAGCTCGGCTCTGCCCAGCACTGAACCAGGTATTAGTGCAAGCATTACACGGCTTTGCAATGGGAAACGAAGATGAACACAAGCGCTTCTGTAGCATAAAGAACACAATGATATTGCTCATTTATGAAGCACTCTCGTAGCAAAATAGCTCCTCATGAAAGTTTATTATTTACTAGCTAGCTCCCTGAAGAGGTTCCTATTTGCTCTCCAGTCTGCAGTGATGTTTGCAGAAGCATACATGTTGCTTCTTTCTCTTCACCCGCAAGCAATGATACAGAATATTTTTTTTTAGGGAAAAAGCAGGTAAAAAGGAAGGGAGAGAATGAGGGAACCCGAAGTAGTGAATGCTTTAGATAACGTGTGGCCTTTTGACAGCCCCAGAGACGATAATGAAGATGCTTCAAGTCCAGAAGTCTCAGGACAGTTGGACACCAATGCATTGGCTAGAATTACCTGCAAACGAGGAAAGGGTCAGCTTTCAACAGCTACAGACCAGATTTTCTTTTTCTTTGTGGGGTCCATCTGAACAGGGAAGCTCTACACAGCAAGCTACTTCAGCAATAGCTGTTGTTTATGATACCCTCCTACCTGAATGCTTCAGAGACCCAATTTCTCATTGATTATGCCACTTTTCACTCCTAGCAGCAGCATCAGAGGAATCAGACACTTAAGCAAGAACAAACAAGATCCTGAACTAGCAACACTGATTTGTTTTACCCTTACATTGCAAGTAGGAGTTTTTTTCCTCAGCTACAGTTCCAAATTCCCGAAGCACCATATAAATGGTCAAAACGAAATGAAAATGAAAACATAAATTGATGATTCAGAGCCAAAGCTGGAGAGGAGCACATTTCAAGCAATATATGGTTTACAGTGGATTGAGAAAATAACTACAATTAAAATACAAAGCCTCCTGGCAAGCCTACTAGAAAACCAGAGAATGCAAGACAGTATAGGAGACTGTAAATCTAATGACTAAGAATTTACAACATATTACAGTTATTAGGGCCCCTCCATTTGTCTCAGGTATCTATATAGTTGGATAAAAACACATCTCACCAAAGAATCAAATTGTTCTGCAATTTAGGCCTTTACAACCTATGGAATTTATATAATGGGATGCAAACTTCTCCCTCTAAATTGATCAGTATCCTCAAAAGATGCAAACAAAACTGGTTGCTTCTCCAAAAGCCTGGAAACTCATTTTAATTAGGGTTGTGGGTTCCATCGTGACAGTCACAGAAATAATTGCAGTTGAATATGAAGACACTTGGTATAGTTACAAACTAAGCAGCCAGGTGACGACTGTAGAGCGAGTGCAACGGCATTTGCCAAAACCCTGCTACAGCTTTCACAGTTGAGCAGCTCTTGGCCTCCTGCTAGAAATGGGCAATGTTTTGCAGCCCTGTCAATGCAAGCTCTGAACAAGTGCTGCCCACAACATACGCAAATCACATTGATCACAACATAAACAGGAAATGTAATTTTGCTTTTTCTGGAATATATGTGCGGCATCAATAAAGTCACCCTCTCAAACATATGGCCTGCGAGCTGCTGTTCTAAATCCCAAGGAGCTAAAAAAACCCAACTAATATTTCTTCTCCTTCCTGCAGAATTTCTAGAGTGAAAACAAATTTCAAAGCAATTTCTTTTGCTGTTCCCCAAATCACACAGATCATCCTCCCCTGCCTCACAGTAAGACCTTTCTCTTCCCTGGAAACTGTACCTTCCACTACACGGTGCGTGGACCGCGCACTGCACTGCGCCTGTAGCATGGAGTAAATACCTTTGGCTGAGCCCATTCATTAAAGCACAACCATTCTGGAAGCTGTCAAATTAATAGTTTTATAGCATCACCAAAACATATCAGATTAATGAAAAGAAACATTGCAGTCCATCACCTTTTTCTTTATTCCCTTCTGTTCCATTATTAGTGTTTCCTACCATCATTTTGACGTTCTCCCTGGCTTTTATTGGCATGTTGGACCATTTTCCTCTTTTCCTAGTAACTGAAAATTAGAGTACATCTCAGTGGAGTTTTGCCATGTACACCAGATGGCAATTCATACATTTAAGTAATGTAATGTCAAAAGGTCGAAGGCACCACTCTTCACATACCAACCTTTAAGTTAATCTGCTCTGACTGGGGGACTGGGACATAGCCCTGGGTGATTTCGTGGCTGACCTTCCTTAATTCTCTCACCAGTCACCTCTACCCACCCCACCCCCCCAACCCGCGTGCCGCCGAAGCAAGCTTAATGCCCCTATTCAGATGAGCACATTTTCCCCTGCACCCCCCCCCAAGCCCTGTGCAATGTTCAGGCCAGAAGGACAAGACCAAAAGGAAGCTACAGGTTTCAAGCATGGCCTTCAAAATGTGGCAGATATGTCTTAAAGTAATTTCTTTCACTTGGCATTTGAAATTTATGAGAACAAACTCATCTTCAGATTTTGAATCAGAAGCATTTTAATGCCATCTGAACTACTACAAAGAAGAGGTCGCATTCCACGGGTGAGTTTTTCTCCTTTACCAGAAGACTTTGCAGTGTTGCAGGATAAAATTGTTTGCCATCTAGCCCTCACTATTTCACAGAACCTGGTTCACACAACACTCTGTTAGTAACCTTTATTAAAATTGCATCAGTCATTTCCCTTCAAAAAAGATGATGTATGCAGTTTTTCATGCTACACCAAACACTGAAAGAACAAGATAGAGACAGACATTTGAATTTACATAAAGATTGCAAGCTGTTATTCCAAAGTAATTCTGAAGTGGTGTGACCTGTGCGTAGGCATTTGATCTGATCACATTTCTGCATATTGAGTGTAACATGTACAAAATCTATAATTGGAGTCTGTTTTCTGAAAAGAGATAAACGGCTTCTTTCTGTTAAAAGAGAAAATGATACATTTCTGGGCAGAATCTTCCAGGCGATTTTTTTCATATAAATTGCGTCTTTTATTTTATCCAATAGATATTTATATTTGATAACAATTTCACAAAGACATGCTTAAATACCTTTTTTATTTTAAAAAGGTTACACTTTGTTAAATATATCTTTCTTTTCTTTTTTTTTTTTTTTCCCCCCTGAAGCATAAATGCTGTATTTTACTACTTAAGGGGCATTTATATGTTGGGAGTGATTTGTTATTGCATACCTGCCTGCATCAATTTGCCACTTCTGGACAAACACCCCTATTTCTGGGGAGTTATGGCTTGGTTCATTTTTTCTTAGCAGTAGCTTATATTTTTGATAGTCTCTATACTTAAAAGACATTACCGCATTTCAGATGGGAACATCATAAGAAAAAGCTCCCTGTACAACATGGAACCGCCCAATCAATCAATTTCCAGTGCTCTCTAGCCTCCACAAGCACTGAAATTCCAGAGGAAAAATAAAGAAAAATTGATGGATTTTGTTTGGGTTAAGTTTTAAATTTTAGTGTCAATTTTCTCTGGCTGGACAGATCAATTTTTCTTATGAATTGCTCATGTCCTCTCAGTCCACTTTATTCTAGAGCGTGTAGTTCAAACAAACAGCCCACTCAGAGCATTTCACCATTTCTTCTACTCCCCAAGCAAGTTGAAAATTTCCCAAGTTTCTTACCTTTTCATGAAAACTAGAGATGAACGAGAATCTAAAAGCAGACCTCATCTTCCCACTCTAAAAGTTCAGATCACAAGTGCTGTACTTTTCCAGACTCTAAACCTAACAAACCCAAACCAAAAGATAAACAGCCACAGCAATGTAATAACATGCAAAAGTAGGGAATAATGAGTCTAACGTGCTAACCCTCTCCTCCGACAGACACTACCAAGAAGGAAATTGGCAGCAGGTCCCAAAACCATGACCCTTCTACCCCCCATTGCAAAAAACCAGGCAAATAAAAATAAAAGACACACAAGTAAGATGATGCCCAGATGAGACTGCTGTAGATGAAAGCCTCCAACATTCAAAGTGTAAGCTAAGTAAACAAGGAAACAAACATAAGCTAGGTAAAAACAAGAGTAGAAAGAAGCCAGCCATTAACCTCTCTCTCTGAAGTGAGAAAACTCTGGCAAGCACCGAGACACTCAGCTTGCAGTTTTACAATACAGTGTAACTGTATTTCAAAACCCCAGGTAAATCATACATGAGGGCAGAAAATGCGTGCTATGCAGAGGAGCAATAGGTCAGAGCCAGCGCTACACCACGTCAGCACGCTTTCTGGAAATGGAATGTTGTTGCACATGTTGGCAAAGGTGGAATCTAGCTCTGAATTGTCCCCAACCTTGACACCTACACCCCCATTGCTGAAAGCAACCCATACAAGAGCCCAGGACCCCACTGGCACACATCAGTCAGAAGTGAGGGATGGGAATCTAAGAGTGCCAAACCACAGCGGCTTTCTTTGAGAGTAACGGACTCCTGCAGGCCATCAGCTGCCACGGTCTCTGCTTTTCCCAATGCTAACCCTCAGTGCAGCATCATGTCAAATGACGCTGGCCTTTGGCACCCTTCTCCGAAACTTGCAGACCCTTACGGGCAGCCAAATACTGCAGCTCCTCCTTTTCCTAACCATGACCTGACTTAAAGTAACCCTAACCCTTCAGGGTACGACCGCACATACAGAAGCAGAAAGGAACCAGAGCCTAATGAAAATGCAGACTCCTACCAGCAGTCAGGCTTTACAGTTTTTACTTTACTACCCCTATGCCGAAGCTTGACCCTACAGCACACTTACATAAGCAAGAGTCTACCATCTTCAGAAAACTCTTACCTTCTTAAAAAATAAAATAAAATAAAATAAAATGACTGACTACACGATCCAAGGGCTATTAACAACTACAGACACAGAGAGACAAGGAACAGGCTCGCAGATCTCTGATGCCGTTTCACCAGGGACGACTGCTTTGTGTCTGTAAATCACAGCGCCCACGCGGCACCTGCCCACCTGCTCCTTTACACCAGTGCAGGCAGAGAACTCTAGAAAAGAGCCACCGTGGTCTGTTCCTTCTAGTCCTCACAAGCAGCCTCTTCATTTCTTTGTCTGTCCTTTGAAACCGATGTGGTAAGAGCGGCACCCTCTTGGAAATACAGGGATTTTACTGCCTTTAGTTTTCCAAGAGTAAAAAAATTCTCACTCTGAAAGATGCAGTGAACTGGCTGCTCCCCATTGCGCATTCCTGTCGCAGCCTATCTCTCAAATGGCTTGTTCTCATGCCTCTTGGAGTTACAACATTGAGTAACAAGATACATAAAAGCAAACAGATGAGTGAGAGATGATCAGCAAGTTTTAAGAAGTAGAACCATATATAGAATTGTATGTACCTATGTGCCCGTGTGTATTTTTAATACACATTTACCAATGTATACACACAAAATGGGTAAATAAAATAACAGAATACAGCTTATATTTCAATGGATCTACTGACATTTTACATTTGCCCTTAAATACTTGCTTTTTTCCATTTTTTTTTTTTTAAAGCCAAATTATATGCTAACAAAGGAAGCTGCTGAAAACCAGCAGTTCCTCTCATCCATAATAGTCAGCGAGGTAACATCTTGGTCTAAAAAAGCTGTATTTCCTAGATTTCTCCAGTTATGTCAGAGACCTCACCTAAAATACCCCAAACCTTGTGCTCTGTCTCTTGTACAAAGTCTGAAGGAATTTCTTGCTGCAATAGGTTGAGCTAGAAGGCACGACAGGCTTTAGCTCATCAAAGTCACTGGACAAACAGCATGCCACTTCCATCGGTGTGACCAGCTGCAGAAGAATACCCTAAAACCAGAATAAGTCTAAGCCAGTTTGTTTGCAAGGCCCAGAGGAAAAAAAAAAATAAAAAAAAAAAAAAAGGAAAAAAAAATTGTGCCTAATACATGATTTAGATTTACAGTCAACAGAACTGTAACAGATCCAAACTATTCAAACTATCTAAGCAATTGCACTCAGGCACATCTTCAATAAAGAAATATTAAAAATGACAGAAAAAGCAATCTTTTTTTTGTGCTTCTCAATTAAGCTGGTATTTGAATATTGGCTTTTATTACATTTTGTTTCCATTATTTCTGAGAGTTAAAAAGGTCTTTGTTGGCATTGGGACTGTGATATATGAACCTCAGCTACTGTTCACATTTGGTGTCCTGTATGTGCCATTCTAACTAATGGGAAAAGCATGAAAATCAATGTGTCTCAACTAAGAACTGAACCTATCTAAATTGACCTATGACATGCAGCAAAATACACATTTCTCATAATTTTGTAAAATGGATTCTGCATTTTTCAACTCCACAGTAGTTTGTGCATTGAAAATATCTCAGATTTAACTATCACATTTTGTGGGGAATGGCAGACTGAATGAACTATGCCCACTTTCAGACATTTTAATACCGGAGATAAATTTCTATTTTCCAGCAGAACTAAGCAATACAGCTACCAGCAACTTCATTATGGTTGTTTCCTATGCCTTAAACAATTCAGACCTCTGGAATCTCACATTTCATAGCCCAAACCTATGAGCCATCACACAAAAACAGCAGGCACTTTTGAAATTCTAGGCTGCTAACTAGACATTACCAAATTATATTATAAATTATAAATTTATTTTCATTCATGCAACAGGACAGAGGTCGTTCTAGTATAATAATCTAATAATAATTGATACAGTTGCTTTCTGCATATCAGTCCTCCCATGGCTAAAATTGGTCCTTGTCTGCTTGTGTTCAGGAGGCTTGCACTGTCATGAATTTGGGAGTGACTGCTTGATTCATAATTTTTATCAAAACTGAACAATTTTGATAGTTCATAATGTAGAAATTTGGTAGCTAGTAGCTTCATGCTATTTTCAGAGCACTGCAACTCTGATATGTAAATAGTGCCTTCCTCCTCCCAACCCCACTAAAATCTTTAGTTCCCTGAACATCAATTAAGGCAGACCTTTGGCTTTTTGCTAATGAATAATACATGGTTAAAACTCAGTTTGCCAAGTAGTTTCCACAAACTTCATACCTGTTTCTATTGCTTCATCTGGAGACTATGCCACACGACACCCACTGAAAGTTTCTGAGGGCATAAGAGAGAAGAAATATTAGGTGCTCATCAGGTTTCTTCTGGTGTGTGGTTTCCTTGAATTCTAGGTTAAAGAATTTGGCAGCAATTTGCAAGTCCAATAAGACAACTACATGCAGTTTGACCCAGATTCATGAAATTACATTTATGCATAACTGATTACAAGCTAGAGGTCTACATGCAGAAAATGCCTGCCCAGGAACAACTCTGGGTTATTTAAAAAGAAAAAAAAAAATCACCCCCAAAAAGCGTTGAAAAAAATTAACATGCCAAAATTAAGACATCTTCCCTTTCACCCATTTCTTAGAGAAAAATGTTCAGTTGTTCATTAATTTTACAGAGACAACAACAAGCCAGAAGAGGAGTAAAGATGCGCAGAAATCAAATCACGCTGTACACACATAGGAAGACAATGTCCCAGGTTCTACATTTCAGCACAAAAGAACAAACGAAAACACTTGCCAACAATTTGTATGCCAAAAATCAGAAGCCATAATTATAGGATTGTAAAGTTATACGTATCTATTAGAGGGCAGAAGAAAAAGGTGAATCTTCAGCTTGCTTAATATATTAGTTCTTCAATAAATGCACCTTTTTAAAGAACATTAATTGTGCTGTTTTACTGAAGAAAAGCAGTCAACTGCTTTCTATAATTACAGCCAAAGAAAAATTTTGTACCCCATTTCAAAACCAAAGCTACGTGAAGAGCAGTAAAACCCTGAAAGAAAGCTTCCCTGTGAGTTCTTTTAAGGGCATGGGCTAAAGATGAGCAGTTATCCAAAGTTACTCACACAGACAAATGGGTGTTTTCATCTGAATATTACAGGTCCATTTCTTAGTAATAAACATGCACCTGACACATTGTGCATCCTGTAATCCTCCCTCCTGCCCAGGCTCCAGCCCTCGTTTTACATTTCTGTCAATTCATATAGACTGGAAGAAAATCGAAAACCTTTGCTTCATTCTTAAAAAGCTTCTTATTCCATATTTCTGCCAAAATCCTTTCTGCTACTCTTCAATACCTCTTCAATAAACATTGCTCCTCCACACGTTACCTCACATCTCTGCCTCCTCCAGTTGAGACAATCCCATGCTGGAACTAAATTAAGAACTTGAAAAATGCAAATGAAGTAGGCAGAAAATGATTTATTGCAGCACCAAGAATTTAAACTAATAGAACAATACAGCACTTTTTGATCAATCTCCAATGCCCCACAGGCAGTTTTATTTAAATCAGTGTTATCTAAAATAAGATGAAGGAAAAGTAATTCAAAAGTATATTCTCGAAATCTTTTAAATTGGCTTTGTAGAGACACAAGGGTACTCGCTTTCTGCTGCATTAATACTGATGGGCTGATATGGTATCTGTAGAAGCCATGCAATTAGAGCACTATGGGATAGGACTCACTGAACTGTAGCAGTTCGAAAACCAATATAAAATAGTCTTAGATGAGAGAAGTTCAAGTAGTCAAGATACAGAATGACTGTTGACACTCGTAATCAAGATTTCTTAAGACTTAACTTTAGCAATTAGATGCTTTAAGTCTAAATAATTGAATACACGCTGCCACATTATTAAATTCTCTTCCTAAAAAAGGCAGAGCATTTTTATCGGATTCAATGATCTTTGGTGATACCTGCAACCTGCTTGAACCTGGGGGCTCCCAATATCTCATTCAAAATACAGTAAGCTAAAAAAAAACCCATCTGAACCCATGTCAACCCATCTATAACAGACCTGCATCTGCACTGACACAAAGCAAACTTTTCGGGGCTTTCAGGACAATATTCAGTAGTTTTGCAACAACAGATTTCCTACCAAAGTATTTGGGTTCTCTTATATGGATGCTCTCTTTCTCATAGAGGCATTATTTATGAGGAAAAAAAAAAAAAAAGCATTTCTACTGCAGCTTTACTCCATCTGTAACTCCACAGTTATTCTACATGCAGGTATGAGGATAGTCCTTGTTTTAAACATGAACAGACTCTTCATCCCTAAAAGAGCAGACCCCCAGCAGTTACCTTGTCTTATTTACTGCTTCACTGAAATAAAACTCTCCCCCGCGGATATACTGCATCAAGAGAAGGAATTCACAGTGATGCTCAGAGAAATTAAATGTGAAAAATCCAGTACTTATTTCTGGGTGCACCACAGCTCTAAATATGCCCAGGGCAAACAAGTACCCTGCCTCCTGCATTTGTCTAGATTTGGGATCATCTCCCTATCTTGCTGCCCTTCGCAGCGAGGCCGGAAGAGAGCTGACTTCCCGGTCATCTTCCCGGAGCTCAAGGGCCCACAGAAAGCAGCCACTAGCCAGCCCGTCCCTGCAGCAAGCCGGGGGGCTGCAGGGCAAATACACTAGGACCATCTCCTGGTCCTCTGAGAAATAAAAGGCCAGCCATGCTCTCAGGATATACTGGGGACAGTATTACTGTGCTCCCCCCAGCTTTACTACAGACTTATTTAAGCTTCCATACCAGAGCTGAGCCTTGCACTAAGACACCACAAGGCTTTTCTCCAGCTTATTTCACTACTGGACCATCTGCAAACATTAACATCTCCATTAAGTGCAAAGAGAGATAGAGGCTGCCAAGAACCACGAACGATGCACCAGGTGCCACCCTATTGAGTACCGTGCATAAGCCAGGGCTACAGACGCTGGGAAGTTCTTGGTTTCTAATCAGGCTGTCATCACGCTTAGTGAACCTATGTATGGTATCATCCTTAGAAACGCTTTTCAGATAGAGATACACAGCCGAGGAATTATAGCTAGATCTGTTCTGTGTGAAAAGGATGAATTACAGGAACACTGCAAGCTCTGTACTGAAGACGGTGTTCCAGCTCGTTCACCTGCAAAAGAAACAGCTCTTCTTCAAAACGCACGTGCTAATGTGGAAGTGGTGAAGACTTGCTCACTTTCTCATTTGCCCCAAACAGAGGATTCACTTTCCAAAAATCCCCAAAAAAATGCAAACCCCAACCTTTTTTAAAATCCAAAAGTATGTACTGTGTGTATTCTATTCAGCAATACAGGCTGCTGCTTCTGGGAAGAAGGCTTTTTGAGCTTCTACTTCTTTGCCAGGTGTCTTAATATTGTTCAAAAATAGCCAGAAAGAAAAAGATATTTGGTCAGTTACTGTGATAGCTTATTAATACTGAAAGATGAAGAAACTAGAGAGAGAGACATTTGACAAATGACAAACTGCATTTATACATACTTTATCCTATTATTAGCACACTTTAGACCTTAAAACTCCCATGAAGAAACCTTAAATCAGGACTGTAAATTTAAACACCTGCAGATAGATGCTGGTTCTACTGTACAAATCTGCTCCCCAAGCTCTTCCTTACTCTGCTGAGTCATGTGCAGAGCCTCACGGGGAAGGATATAACTAACATCCTTGTCTGTCATTGCTCGAAAAAACGCAACTCAAGTAGGCGAAATCGTTGGCTGGAGCAGGACTTCAGGGAGTTGGGTATCAGCACCGGTATTCAACTCCCTCTTCCCAGAACTCTTCTATATGTCCACTAAGGTAAAACCACTCAGCTAAGGACTTCTTACATAGCACACTTTTGGATGACTACCTGTACCACAGGGGAACTACATGTTAATGTGGCAAGAAAAATTAGAGGTGATAGAATTTTGCATAAACTTATTGCCAAAGAGTTTTTAGGCAGAGGTTTGCAGGAGGACTGGTAGGGACTGGTTAATGCCTCCATGTCTTACATAAGGAATGCCCCATAGCTTCTTTAAAGAACTCCTTACCTGAGCCTAGTTACAATGAAACACAAATAAACCACCCGAATAGGAGCACATGGTTAAAAATGTTTATAGAAGACACATAGAATAAAATAAAACAAGCCCATAGCAGGGAAAGGAGCTCTCTGTCTTACCTAGTTGGTAATTGCGAGGTAGCAGCATGGGTCTCAGCTCTCAGTGACCCCAAGTCTGCCTAAGGAAATGCCCAAGAGAGGGTTACTCAGGTCTCTGCCTTAGGTAAGGTGCCTGTAAGAGAGTTTCCCAGAGAAAATAGCTGCAGAGGCCCTCCTTGGGAACACCTTCAAACCTCGGGGCACTCAGAGCAACTCTACCTTGGTGCTGCCTTTGTACGTTTAACAGCATCTCAGAGATTCAGCCTCTCCTCGCCTAAACTCATTCTATGCCTCTCTTTTCCAAGGGACACACAGTCATCGGCTTTCTTAAATAAAATAGTGATCAGATTCCTCAAATGCACAACTGACTTTTTGCTAGACTGAGTATCACCTCACACATTTAAACAGGTAGTAAATCGCCTCAGAGGTAAAACTCTCCCGTGCCCTTAGTGCCTTACAGGCATTCTTCAGTATGAAACGCATTAGGCAATGGGTTTGGGGTGAATGATCCCCAACCGCCCTTTCTAACACCTGGCTAAATTATACTTTAATCGGATTATTCTCTGCCGGATAGCAATTAGAGTAATGTGTTTGTTTATCAGCTACTGCGTATCAAGTATGTACCATGAAGATATTGTTGCTGCCACTTAGATATTGTTTCCCTAGAATGCAATGTCCATTAAATGTTTATCAACGACCTTTCTTAGAAACTTTGTTTGTGACTATAAAAGCATTCTTGAAAATAATTTGGCCACTTATGGAATGCAACCGATTGTGTCTTGGGACACAATATCAAGAACATAAAAAACTCTCACAGTTTGTGTTAAGCTTTTCCTTCTAGTAGTAAGTTAATTGGGACCATCTTTAGGTTAGATATTTCTAAAGTGATGATTTGATGACTTCATTGCTCTGAAACAAAGTAGTAGTTTTCAGTATCATTCTTCACAGACAAGAGTTTATCTTATAAAATTTAGCCTGCCACCCAGCATCACTTATGGAGATTGATCTGGAAGGCACAAAGACTGAAATAACTTTATTGCCTGGTAGAAGTCCTTCTTCCTAAAAGGAATTGGAGATTTTACTCAGAAAACAGGCAAGACACAGGGAAGTCTGACACTGTTCATGTCACAGTTGTTCTGGTTTTCTTCCCAAAAGCACCATATTCACTGAAAAAAGTCAGCTCCTTTCCAGATATCTAACAACACACACTTCATGAAATTCTAAAAGATATTAAAAAACCTTAAAATCTGTTTCCCAAAACAGAAAACATCCACAATAAGCCAAAACAACAAAAGCCTTAGATGAAATAATAATGCCACTTCAAAGGAAAAACTCGGCAATTTTTCTTTTCCTCTATCATTTCCAATAACATATTTGCCCTTAGACTCAAAGTTCAAATATTGTCATGAAAAGAAATGCAGGTGATTCTTAAAACAAACAGATGTTATACATGAACTGCTGAGGAAAGTTCTTTTAGTAACATACGGTAGAAATTATCTAGCAAACTAATTGAGTAGGTAGCACGAGTGCAAGCAAGCACTGCCTAAATTTATGCACTGGCCTTTTTTCAAATACTCTTTTTTTCTTGAGGATGCATAGGTTGTTCTTTTAAATATCCTTTGTTTTATCAATTGTCTTCCCATAGGCATAATTCTCTCTCAGGGCTGTAATGTCAATAAGTTACCAAGATGCTGAAAGTGCAAGAAAACTTTGACATTTAGAAGCAAAGTAATTATTTTCGTTTAGTTAAATGCTGTGAAAGGCTGGAGAAATTAGCATCTTTTCGTACAAAGAAGCCAATGGTCTGGACAAGGAAAAGAAACATAATGCACTATAAAAGAAGGTAAATGTTTTACTTTGTAATTTTTTTTAAAGGAGGTATTTTAACACACCAATTATTATTTTTAAAAAGTTGTCTCCTTTGTAATGGTGTGACGTGTTCAAAAATTGCTAAAATAGGAAATTCCATTCTTTTATTTTCATGGAAGGGTTTTGTGGTCTAAGCCCTGTTTCTCCTGATTCTATAATCCACAAACTTTTGACTCTTCTTGGTTCACAAAGAGCTCTGGAGTCATTTCCCCAGGCAATTGTTCAGTCCTGTGTTTCTTGTCATTGCTTTATCCCACCCTGCTGCTCCATCTGACACCTTTCTCGTGCCTGTGCTGAAAGCAGCAGAATTTGGGACTTAGGAAGGGCAGCTTCTCACCAACAGTGACAAGGAGTCTGAACAGGCTACCCTTCGCGCACACTGTATTAATACTTAAATCAGCCCTAGAAAAAGAGGTGCAACAATCTCTTCTTTCAGCATCCTCAGTCCATCAATAATCCCTATTCCTAGGGACACCTTTCCCTCCAGAGCTGTACTGACATAGACCTGTAGAGAGAACAAAACCTCCTCCTATTCACACCAATCAGTTCTGCCACTATGCAAACTTAAAAATACTACTAATAAACACAAGCAGTATTTTTTTCTAACATTAGAACCTTACTCACACAAGCCGCCCAGGAAAAACCTTGTTAGATTCTGTACAGTAACACCACTGTCCATAACACTATTATAGAGTCACCAGCCGAAGCTTGGGTGTTCTTGACAAATCAAAGTAACAAATTGATTTCAACAATTAAATCAGTCCCACCAGCAAAAGCACTGTCCAGATGTCCCTTCAGTTGTTTCTACCTTGTGGGAAAAGTTGTAGCTCTGACAATTTAATTGCCAAGGTATTTCATTCAGCTAGGTCCACTGACCTCGTTAAAAGTTAAGAAATACTTCATCTGCAAACCTGTTAGGTTTAAAACGGTGGTAGTTAATATCACTACAGCATACACAAAAATTAATTTGGTAGAAGAAAGCAACCACAGGGTTTTGTCTGGAGCAAACCCTTCAAAACCTTTTCTCATTTTAAAGTTTTGTGGTTGTTACTGTTAAACAGAAAAGCCTCTAAGTAGATACAGCAAAGGAGATTTGTAGTCACTAATGGAGTCCAATGGATCCAGTGTTAATTCTACCAGAGCAACACATCTCTGCCACAGAACAGGAAGACAGGTGTAGCACCTGTGTTCACCCCAGATGCACGTTCAAGCAAAAAGACGATATGCAAGACTATGCATGTCTATCACAAATGAAACCCAAGACTTTAGTTTTCAGGGGTTCCTTGTGATTAGTCTTTGAATGGTTGTGGGTGCTGAGGTTACATTCCACTGCAGAGAATATAATTTAGCTGAGACTATGAGAAGTGCACCAAGAGATGGTAGATATCAGCCATCATCTTCTGCAGGCATTTCTGTGCTTCATGACAGGAAAAACATTTCCAATAAATTTGAAAGATACTATTGTCAATGCACAAATGGAGAAAAAAAAAAGTGGATTAAATAAATAACAAAGGGGGAATACAGCAGTGTAAGTTTTCGGGCCAAAGCCTATTAAAGTATACTACTGCACTTTTACATTATTACTGAATATGAGCGAATGACCACAAAGCAAATTATTTTTTAACAATTTTTGCAGCTTCACACAAAAGATAGCTTACCTACGGGTTTGATAAATCATGGCATATGCCGCTATGTAAAGTGTTTTATAAACATTTAATTTTACTAGCAAATTGCCTAATCGGTGCCTGCTGAAAACATCAACGGCCAGGCCAGAGATTACTCAACTGTTGTAGCACTAGGCTGGACTCAAAGGACATCTGAACTTTTCTATTCGATGCTACACTCAGAATCCCGTAGCTTGAGCCCACCGTGAAAACTGCAGTCACTCCAGTGGTGAGGTCCAATGACTGCAGCAGAGACGCTAAGTTTTTGGGGGTTTAGGGTTAGTTTTGGGTTGTTTTTTTTAAAATGGGGTGCCATAGACATTAGCAGTTAATTTATCAGGGGAATCCCGAGACTGCTATTGCCTAATCACCTTCACACCAAGATCAAGAAGAAACTGCAATGTGACCACTGAGGCAGCTACTGACATATATGAAAGTTATACAATTCCAACCCAACTCAGAATGCTGCATCTGACTGCAATGCTATTATAAAATCATGTTAGATCAAACTAAACTGATTTCATACACAGGGTATTAGATTGGGATTTTAAGATGATCCTTTCTTTGATTTTTATTTTCAAGGAGAAGTGTTCCAAATGCGGTGAAACTGTTTCTGGAGAAGAAAAATTGACTCTCTCCTCAGTGATAAAATTGATTTGAATCAGTCAGATTCTAGAAGTTTACATCTTACTTTTACAAGTTTGATGCTGCAATATGCATACAAAATGATTGATTCAGTGGATTTCTGTGCCTTAAAATCTTACAAATTGCTGGATTAAGTCAATATTCATGCCAGCTACAGGAAGAAAAATTAAAATAAATACATATACTGTAAGCTTTTGCTCAAAGAATGCTGAAACATAACAGAATAAATGGAGGAGACCAATACAAATACCTCCTCACAGGGGCAACGCTTGTCAAAGTATCAGAGAAAGAAAGAAATATCCTTGAAAATAACCTTATGCAACATTTGCCAGAACTTTAATTACTGGCAACCTACAACAAAGCAACTGATCATTAGGCATCTTTTGTCTAATTTCCCTTTGTGGGTCAGAATTCATCAGCCTCTGTGTTTCAGCTTTCAAGTCAAGAGAATACGCTAAACATCTAAAACAGAGTCTCTCCTGAAACAACATTTGCTATACAGTTATGATTTGGGAATGTTTTCCCTTCCTTTATTTAAAGTAAATGTTAAAGCCCATCCATGAAGATGGGCTTATTAGTATCATTTATAAATCACATCACGTATAAACTCATATTTGTAGGACACTGCTTTTTTATTGCCTAAGCATTACAGATTCTAAATCATCACACAGATCCATGCAAAATAAACTGACCAGCATCTCAGCCTCAGGTCTGCAGGCATGAGTCACATGGGTAATCCTAAATCTTCTCAGCTGGGTGATTTGTATTGGTGAAGGAAAAAATAAAAAATAATAAAAGCATCCCCACAAAACCACAAAGCATATTTGTTAGGTTCCAACCAGCAATCACTCTTATGCACCACTGCCAAACTAAGGAATACAGTTGCTCTCATTTTGCTGCCATCAGAACAAGTACCACAATTTTGGTCAATGACAGTGCAAATCTGATCCAATGAATTAAAAGTTAATCTGGTCAGCCTCAGTCAATGGAGATGGTCACCCAAGATGGATGCAATGAGTTACCCTTGAGCACACAGGGAGCTGGGACAGTGGCCTAGATGCTGAAATTTCATGGAGGAAGTCAGCAAGACACCACACAAAGCAAGCACTAGAAGCAATGTGTACAACACTCTTAACTAGGTCTCTTCTGGAAAGGAAGGCATGGCTGACCTTCAAGCTCACTTTCTGCTGCTAGAATATAACTAGAACTCATCAGAGCCAATACACCCACTATGAGTGAAGCCCTGCTAAGAAGCATTCTAAATTCAAGGAGAATGTGTGTGAAAACTACACTTAAGAATTGGTCCTTTGTGGCGAAATGTTCTCGGCTGTAAGCATTTTAGGAAGCAATGGGGGCCAAGTGACAAGGTACCGAGCATTTTCTAACCAACCGGGGAAATGGCTGAAGCAGAACTATTTTGAAATGTGAGTATTCCCTACGGACTTCCCTTTCCAAAGCTGAGACTCTAATCAAGATTACAGCAATTGACAGAGAAAGAATTTAGATATTGCTTATCTGGCTTTTACCTTGGCCAAAAAAAAAATATAAAAAAAAAAATCAGCAATTGAGCTAACTTTTGCCATCTGCATCCATTCAAGGACAAAGCTGCCTTTCTGGAGTTGTAATCACTGTATAAAGGTAGGGCTAAGATTTGTTGTCTTCACAAAGCATCTTAAATGGCAGATTTTATCTGGGCTGTAACAGCAATTGCAAACTCTCAGTCCACAAGACAGAAGATGCTTCCTGAAAGAAAGGGCCCGCTTTCCTCAAAAACGAGACCTTAGCCAACAAAGTGCACGAAGAGAGGAATATTATCAATGACATTCTGTTTCTGTCTTGCCTCTCTGTGTGTTGGAATCCTTATTTCAAGGTTCTTACAGTCAACCTTACTCAAATCATACCCCAAATTTTCAGCATTACAAGTGTTACAGAGCTGCAAATCCAGTGTCTACAGTGTTGAATGAGGTAAAGAAAATGCCTAGTGTATGCACATATGCAAAACCTTGTCTCCAGATGTCTGCACGTGACTCCATGCGAAGCTTCCGCATGCAGTCATTGTACCAGTATGTAGCTGTACCATCACGTTCAGAGTAAGTAGCAACCTGGACACAGAAAAAGCTTTAGTCTTCAATAACTCTAATAAAGACAACAGAAACGAAGCCTGACATTCTGCTATGGAAATGCCATGAATAGAGTTAGATGTAAAGTATGGAAGATTTTATTCTAGACTAAAAATCCAGAATGTTGATTTATAATTTGGGGAGGGCTAGCAGTACACAAGCATGCAGTCACGCTGGGGCATTGCTGGCTTTCCTAGAAACCCTTTGTTCCAGAATTCCAGTGGGAGATTTTCCCTGAGATGTGGCTTTTAGGTATGACAGCCAATGCTTCCTACTGTCACTTGAGTCAGAAAAGCCAATATGCAAATAGTCAGAAATTAAATCCAAATCATTGACAAATGACTGTTTCTGAGAGTCCTGAAGTGAGTTCAGTCTCCAGAAAATAAGCTGCTGAGTGCTAATCTAGTGCTTTAAAAGACTAGCCTACCCAGGCAAAGTAGGAGGATGTCATTAATAAAACACTAGCATTTTAATTTTTCTTCAAAGAATGTGTTCAGAGCTGAAGAACGTGTCTCTAAATCTCTAAAGCAGAGGTGGGTCACAGAGTCCCACTTCTCTGGAAATAACACAACAGTTTGCTACTTTCTTAATTCAGAACAGAAAGAAGCTAGAGGAGGACAGCATAACATAACTGCAGAAATCTCTCAAAAGCCTAGCCAATATAAAGGTACACAAGAGTAAAAAATAAAAAAAAAAAAAAAAAAAAAGATGGTTTATTCCACAGTTGTTCATGTTTAGGATGCACTTAAGGGAAATGCATTTCTAGGTGCTCATAAAAATAAATGCATTCAGGAAAATCTTTTCTGACACATACGAGAAACAAGCTATAGAGTAGGTCCAGTGTGTTATAGGGATGTAAGGCTACAACTGACAAACCACTAAAAGCACGGAATCCAGGGTTAAGGCTGCTGTTATCCTCTAACTCAGTCTTCTGGATGTGGTAGAGAGGGTCTTTCACTTAGCCACAAAAATGAAAATGATGAAAACATCTTATTTGCTTGTGAAAATGAGGGCTGACTGAAGAGCTACATTAGGGCCACTAGGAATGCAAATGGCAAGTGAAGAAATACAGAAGAACTTAGTAAGACACATGCAGGAAAACAGCCCACAGTTCATGTACAGAATGCGGGCTGCCGAGTTAAACATGCCCACTCAGAAATCAGTTCTGGAGGTTAAAATGAAAAATTGCATTAGATAATATTGTGTGCAATTCTGGTCTCCTCTCACTCCCCCAATACCATTTCAGAAATTATATAGAAGATCTGGAAACAGTTCAGGGAAGCATGACAGAGACAGGCAAAGTTAGGGACAGCT